>NC_092041.1:21524786-21789905 GCF_003086295.3 Arachis hypogaea | reverse complement strand
TTTTGTTGTGTTCAAGGATTAAACTGGAGTATAAGATCAGAGAATTCATAATATGATCTGGATTCTAATTCCGAATGACACTGACATTCTCTGATTCAAAGGAGAGTGAGATGCCAAAACTGTTCAAAATTACAATGAATAAACCCCAATTTTAAGAATAGACTTAAGCATGACTAAACTCTCACTTCTCATGCAAATTCACATCTTAATCATGCACTTATTTTGGTTGTTTGAGGACAAGCAAACAATTCAAGTTTGGTGTTGTGATGCGTGAGCATCTTTCTTATCTTTTCCTAGTGAATTTGTATTTAAATTTTGAGTTTAATCCAATTATTATCTTTTAGCCACTATGGTGCTACTTTGAGTCTCGTGCAATTCTGTTTATTTAGGTAGCATTTAACTAGATTTGATGGAGAAAAAGCTTGCACAAATGGAAGGAGCACAAGAATTAAAGGAGATGATCAGCGAGGAGCAACGCGTGCGCGTACTGACGCATGCGCGTGATTTGGAGATTTGTTGCAGTGACGCGTGCGCGTACCTGACGCGTACGCGTGACACGCGAAGAAGATCATTGACGCGTACGCGTGACTAATGCGTACGCCTGACATGCACCACGTGCAGAAAACTCAGAAAACACTGGGGACGATTTCTGGGCCCCATTTTGCACTCAAGTAAGGCGCAGCTCTCTGCCAAGTTAGGCACGGATCTAGTGAAGCCAAGTGGTCCCCACATTACAAGGCGCGGATTATTTGATTAATTCTGATTTTAATTTAAATTTAAAAATAGGAAAAGATATTATTTTAAATTTAGAAATTAGATTTTAAATTAATTAGGATTAGATGTAAAAGATATGGGGATTCTATTCCAATTTACATTCCGTACTTTTACAGTTTACCTGAATCATTATTTTCTCTCTGAACCATGAGCAACTAAACCTCCACTGTTAAGGTTATGAGCTCTGTCTATTGTATGGATTGATACTATTATTTTTCTATTTTAATTCATGTTTGATTATATTTCAAGAATTGTTTTCGTTCTTATCTTTTGGGTAGAACGGAAGTATGACCCTCTTTCTAATTGAGTTCTTGTATAACTTGGAAAAGCTCTTTACTTGAACAACAACTTGAAAACATATTCTGCTAAATTTCTAATTATTTGAATTTAACGGGATACGTGACATATAATCCTCTTCTATTTGGGTAATTAGGATTTTTGTGGCATGATAACTAGAATTAAACTTCACTCCCTAATTGGAATTAATTGACCAAGGAATTGGCGGTTGATGAATTTTAGAGGAGTCTAGAAAGGTTTAAGGAATTAGGGTCTAGTCACATATAGTTTGCCATGAATTGATCTTGCATGATGAAAATAGTTAGTAAGAAAAGTCAATCCAGAAAATAGATAACTCTGAAACCTTAATTGCCTTCTTCATATTGTTTCTCCCAACTTATTTACTTGCCTGTCTTTTTAATATTTTGAATTTATTATTTATGCTTTTGAATCTTCAAAACCATTTTCTGTTTGTCTGACTAAGCTAATCACTCAAGTATTGTTGCTTGATCCATCAATCCTCATGGGATCGACCCTCACTTACATGAGGTATTACTTGGTACGACCCGGTGCACTTGTCGGTTAGTTTGTGGTTATAAATATCCGCACCAGTTGTTCATTCTCATTCGGATTTGCCATATTGGCATTAACAGCACGATTATGATCCACAGTGGACTTTGCAGCTTCCTTTTCAAAGGTCTCACTTAGATTTTCATTATCCTTGTAAAGTCTAGCTTGTTGGAAGCGCCCCCTGAAGGTCCTCTCAGGTTCAAGATCAAAATCAAGAAGGGGCTCTTTATCCATGTTCCTGCTTATAAACAAATAGAAAACAAAGGAAAGTGGAACCTCTACATCAGAGTGCAGAGAATTTCCAGTGAGGTAACTCGTGTAAAAGAAATAAAATGAAATAAATTGAAAAACTAAAGCAGAACAATTCAAAAATCACTAAACAGAAATCGGAATTTTTTTTCAAAAATTAAAAATAACAATAAATAGAAAATCAAATTAAAACTAGGGCACATCAACTTAATTTAGAAATTAAGAAACCTAATTGATGCAAAATTCAAAAATTAAAAAAAAAATTAGAACTAATAAATAGAAAAATAAAAAAAAAGTAAAAATAATGCAAGGAACAAACGAAACTAAAATAAAAAAAAAAAAAGACTATAAAAAATAAAAGACACATAAACAACAGGATAACTAAATAATTTAATAACTAAAATGAAAATAAAATTAAAAAGGAAAGTAAAAGAAATGAATATAAGGGCTAGAGTGAAGAAAAAGCAAGAAAAAAAATAAAGGAAAAGAATGAAAAATAATAATAATAAACTAAAATAAAATTAATTAGAAGAAAAATATCTAATCTAAGCAATCAAACAACTAGTAGTTGTCACACAGTCAATCCTGGCACCGGCGCCAAAAATTTGTGTGGAATTTATAACCACAAATGAATCCGTAGTGCACCAGTCGTACAAGTAGTACCTCAAGTGAATAGGCGTCCACAAGGATGTGACTAAGAACAATGATTGCATGATTTACTTAGTTAAACAAGAAGAAAAGAATGTCTGGGTCTCAAATGAATTAAACAGTAAATCAGAAAATTAATAAAGCAAGCAGTAAATGGTGTGAGAATTATGAGTAAAACAGTTAAGATTTCAAAGATGTTTATTTTCCGGATTACGTTTCTCACCACTACTTTAATTATGCAAGATTCAATTTATGGCAAAATATGTGACTAATTTTAATTCCTTGACCTTTTTAGTCTCCTCTAACCTTCATCAACTGCCAATTCCTTGGTCACTTGATTCTAATTAGAGGTTATATTCAAATCTAGTTTATGTGCCACAGAAATCCTAATTATCTAATATAAGAGGATTATATGTCATGTATTCCGTTTAGTCCAGATAATAGTGATTAGGAGAATTTATTTTCAAGCTATTGTTCAGGTAAAGAGCTTTTCCAAGTTTTACAAGAACTCAAATAGAATAAGGGTCATACTTCCGTTCCACCCAGATCATAGATAAAAAACGAAAACAATTCTTGAAATTGAAATCAGTACATGAATTAAAATAGAAAAGTAATAGTATCAATCCATAGAATAAACAGAGCTCCTAACCTTAACAGTGGAGGCTTAGTTGCTCATAGTTCAGAGAGAAAACTAGGGTTCGATAAAACTGTAAAGTACGGAATGAGATAAGAGAAAAGAGAAGAGCCCGAAAGGCTAATTTTTTCCTTTAATATCTTATCCAAATTAATGTTAAATATATTTTCTAAAACTAAATAATATATTTCCTATTTGTAATAAAAATAAAAGTTTTAATAAAAATTTATATAACATCTTTGCTGCTTGCTTTATCATGGGCTGGGATTTGGAGTGCGCTTTCAAGCTTTGGCGCAGTGAATTAGGCATGGAGGTGCAGCAAGTATTGAAAGGCAATGTTTCGGGCCAACTTGGAGAATCCCAAGTTAGGTGCCACCAAGACCGTACAGCTAGAAAGAAGTGTATACTATTATACATAATTGGAAAGCTCTAAAAATTAGCTTTTCAATACCGTTGGAATCACGTCAATTGGACCTCTATAGCTCAAGTTATTTCTGTTTGAGTGCAAGGAGGTCAGGGTTGACAGCATATCCACTTTCTTCCTCTTCTTCTATAAAATTCTGTCAAATCCATTGAATACTACTTGAAATAAACAGAATTGCACACAACTCAAAGTAGCATCCATAGTAGCTAAAAAGTAGTTAAAAATTATTAAACTTACAAATTCAAATGCAAATTCACTAAAAAAGATAGAAAATATGCTACGCATCTCGCACGGAGAGAGTTTTTTTTTTTTACTTAGAAAAGGATCATGTGTGCACACATAGGTGTGCGTACGCACAAAGAGCGAAAATGGCTGAGGTGCGCACGCACAGAGAGGTGCGAGTGCTCCGGGCAGAAGGGCTACAAATGAGTTAGCGTGCGCAAACATGGGTGCATACGCATAGAATGCACGAAAAGGGGTTGGTGTGCGTACGTACAAGTCTGTGCGTACGCACAAAGGGCGAAAAAGACTGGGATGCACACGCACAAAGATGTGTGAGTGCTCCCAACAGAAGCTGCATAAAAGGGTTGGCGTACACATCTAGGGGTGCGTATGCACACTGCCATGTTTCTCCAAAAATTTTGCCTCAATTCCTATGGCACTTAACTTGAGCTCAACAAAAGTTTTAACCCAAAACATATAGAAATTCATCAACTCATGATCCATATAAAAATCAACCTATCTATGTTCAAAATTAAATTAATCCTAAGCTAACCAGACAAAAAAAAATGCAATTAAGTCAAATTATAAACAAAGAGAAGGATTAGAACGATGTTATCATGGTGGAGTGTCTCCCACCTAGCACTTTGTTTTAACGTCCTTAAGTTGGACATGTATAAATTCAATGATCACTACTTGAAGCCTTTCCAAGGAGAAAAATCTCTAACCCCTTGGCATACTTAGCTTGTGTGTGCTCCAATGACTTAGGCTCCTTGACAACTTTTTCTTCCTCTTGACCGACATTAAGCTCAATCATTTTCTCTTCAATTAGATCACACCCAAAGATAGAATATACTTCATGGGGTGGTTTCTTAGCTCCATCCAAGGTGAATTTCACCACTTTCTCTTCAGCTTCAAATGAATAAGCTCCTGAAAAAGCATCCAACTTGAACCTAGATGTCTTCAAAAACGGCCTCCCAAGGAAGATGGAACATGGGTATCTGAATCAATTGGAGGTGTCTCCAAAATGTAAAAGTCCACCAAAATAGCAATTCTTGAATATTCACCAACACATTCTCCGTAATTTCCATAACTGACACAGTACTCTTGTCCACCAACACAAATCTTACTCCGGACCGCTTCAAGGGCGACAATTCAACTTTTCATAGATAGGGAGAGGCATGATGCTAACACAAGCTCCTAAGTCACAAATGCAATTCATGAACTTCATTCCACCAATCACACAAGTCACCAAGTAAGGTCGGGATCACTACACTTTTCGGAATAAGAGAAGAAATATAATTATTTACCGGACTCTTGCCTAGCTCACCAATTTTCTCCTTGTGAGTACAAACATCCTTTAGAAATTTGGCGTATTTTAGAATTTGTTGGATGGCTTAAAAAAGAGGAATGGTAACCTCTGCATTCTTGAAAATTTCCACCACATTAGGGTCAAAGTCCTTATGCTTCTTGGCCTTTTTAGCCACCGACAGAAAAGGAATTGGTGTAGGCTCCTCAAGGAAAATTTTTCTTTTGGGCTCCTTGACCTTCAATGGATCCTCCTCTTCTCTTGCAACATCTTTCTTTTCTCCCTCATTCAATTCTACCTCCTCTTCGATTTTTTCATTGTGGTTTTCCTTACTTATATTTATAGGCTTAAAACCAACTTCATCCAATTTTGTACCACTCCTTAGGGTGATTGAATTAATGCTTCTCTTGGGGTTTGGTTGAGGTTGAGAAGGTAGGCCACTCGAGGTAGAAGCTTGAGGGGTGTTGTGATTGTTGGAAGGAGATAGAGTCAACTGGGATAAGGCTTCGGTAATGGTTTCCATGTAGGTTTCTTGCTTCTTGTGGAACTCCCGTTGCTCTTGTATGAAGCTTTGAAGTGCGTCATTCATATAAGGTTGATTTGAAGAGGATGGCTGATTATTTTGGTGAAGTGTAGGCCTAGTGTGTGGTGGTTGATATCTTGCTTGAGGTTGAGAGTGTGATTATTGATTAAGTTGTGGGTGGGGCGGGCTTTATGGTTGATTTGATTGGTAGTGGGATTGAAGTGATTGTTGGTAAGGTTGTTGGCCTTGAGAGGGTTCGTGATAGTAAGCTTGTTGCATTGAAAAAGGTTGAGCTTGAGAGGATTGATTCCACCTTTGATTTGAGTTGTCTCTCCACCCTTGACTTTGGTTTCCTCCATAGTGGTAAGATCCTTGATTGCCTTGATTGAAATTGGACCTTTGTAGATAGAGATTTGCCACCGCCAATGTGTTGTCTTCTTGGATTTGGGGGCATTCGTCGGTGTAGTAACCATTGCAAGCACAAATACCACAAGATCTAGAAGGCCCTTCAATCCTAGAAGGTTGAGGTGGAGCAAGTAACATTGGTGGAATTTGTTGACTTTGAGTGATTTGTCTTAACAAAACCATTATTTCACTAATTTTCTTGGTCAAGATAGCGTCACCGGAAGGTGAGACTTCACTGATAGCCTTTGGTTAGGGGTTTATTGCCCTTAGATGTTGAGTTGAATCCGTCAAATCCACAATGACTTCCCAAGCTTCTTCTGCGGTCTTGTTTTTAGTGAGAGATCCTCCACTTGAGGCTTCAATAAGTAGCTTGTCTTGAGGGACCAAGTCTTGGCAAAAGTAGCTTATGAGCACCAATTCATCAATGCAGTGGTGAGGACAAGACTCCAACAACTTATTGAATCTCTCCCAATATTCATAAAGGGTTTTTCCATCTCTTTGCATGATGCATGAGATTTCTTTCCTTAAACGATCCGTCTTTTGAGATGGAAAGAACTTTTCAAGGAACTCCTTGCGCAACAAATTCCAATTAGTTATCACTTTATCAGATTGGGTGTAAAACCATTCTTTTGCCTTTTCCTCCAAAGAGAAAGGGAAAGCAAAAACCATTACGGATATTTCATCCGAGCCATGCCTTCTTGCGGCTTAGCACACAACTTGAAAATCTTTCAAGTGCTTGAGGGGATCTTCACCCGGCAAACCATGATACTTTGGAAGCAAGTTGATCAAACCCATATTGAGTTCAAAGTTCTCATCTAAATCCGGGTACCGAACTTGTACGGGTTGCAAAGTAATGTCTGGAGCTCCAGCCTCCCTGAGAGTGACTCTCCGAGGAGGTGCCGCCATGTTGTTGTCACCTAATTCACTCACAGAAATTTTAACACTTCCAACAAAAGAATACAAGGTTCTCTCGTTTAATGAAAAATGAGAATCATGGTTAGAAAGTGATTGTGAATCGGGTCGCTCTTCAAGAGAATCCGATTCACTATGCACAAATGCTAACCGGCACCGAGCTTGCCTAAGATGAGTTAGCATCCTTTCTATTTTAGGATCAAAAGTGGCCAAGCTCGGGTCTGGAAGCGACCGTGTCATTCAACTAAGGAATCATAGAAATTATGCAATTATCAAAAATAAAGCAAGAGTAAGAGGGTAAATAAAAATGATCTAATAGTCAATGACTACCAAAACTATCTAAATAAAAGTACTAGCTACCAATTAGTGTCAAGTGACAAACAAAATCAAGTATTCACACTATTCACATATTCACAACAACCAAAAGTTAGCACTCATTTCACTTAGTTCCCCGACAACGGCGCCAAAAACTTGGTGCTGGCCGGATGTCGGTTAGGAATTTTCTCAAGAAATAGGATCGGCGTTGCAAGTATAGTCCCAACCATCAAGGCGACCCTCGACCAAAGTTTTTATTAAAGACGTTACAATTCAATTCACAATAACCGGGAGTAAAATCCCGAGACGTCTTCCCAAGGAACTAGTCACCACAAGTGTACAAGTTTGGTTGTGAAATCGGGGGAGTTTTCAGTAATGAAGCAATCAATTAAGAAATAAAAGAACACTCAAAATTGCAACTAATGAACTAATAAACAAATTAAAGAACTATCTATGTAATATGGACAAGTAAAGTTTTAAAATGATTGAAGTATGTTTCAAAGCATAAATGGAAGCCTTGGCTTGGGTTAAGTTAGGGAATCACTTCCTTGTCATAACCACAACTATGATAATTATGCTGGATTAATCTCACCTAGTCAACCCTTAACATCGAAGAGTAAGTCAAGTGAGCATAGTTGTTCTTAATCCACAAATCCTAGATAACTTACTAATTGCCTTAGTAAAAAGCTAGCGTTAGTGGAAACAAGAATAATTAACAATCCAAGAATTATCACTAAATGTTGGACACTATGACTCTAGTATCTCATATACTCATTTTTTCCATGCCAAAAAGTGAAAATTTACCTCATAATCAAAATTGACATTTTCACAAATACTTGGTGGGCATAATCATAAAATATGGCAAAATTGGAAAAATGCTTGAAACTATGAGCAATAAATGATCAAAATCAACAATGATAACTCAAACAAACATATAATAACCAAAAATCATCAAATCTATCAATTAGAAATCAAAATCTCAAAGATATGTATATATTAACAAAGTGTCTCTAAATATAAGAAAGTGTAACACAAGTGTAGTACTTAAAGATAAAAATCAAGAAATACTTACAATGGAAGCAAGTTAGAATCCAAGATCAAAATGAAAATTGCACTTGTAATATAAACCCTAATAAAACCTTAAAAAAGTTGAGAGAAAACTTAAGAGAAAATTAAAACTAAAAGCTTTCTAAAACTATCTAATACTACTCCTAATGGTATGGTATGGTTTCCTCAAGTTTGCCCCTTCCATACGAGCTCTAGGTCATCAGATTTGGGCCTCCAAAGCCTCCAATTTGTGAGCCACGTGACTTTTTAATGAAGTCATGCGCTGGTACTTGTGCGTACGCACACTGGCCAATTTTCATCTTATACGTACGCATAAGTAGTTGTGCGCACGCACACTTCGAAATGCTCTTCTCCTTTGTTTCTTCATGTCTCCTCCCACTTGCATGCTTCTCTTCCATTCTTATCAAGTCATTCCCATCTATTATACCTGAAATCACTCATAAAAAATATCAAGGCATCGAATGGAATAAAACAGAATAAAAATTGATTAAATTAAGCACAAAAGAGCATGTTTTCACAATTAGGCATAATTTAGGGAGAGAACACAAAATCATGCTATTTAATGGAATAAATGTGGGTTTATATGATGAAATTCACTCAATTTTATCCTAAATTTATCATCAAATGTGGATTCATCAATTACTTTATTTGCAGCTTCAACCTGTCTATTAGCTTAAAGGTGTTCTACTGACACAAAGATTTAGTGAATTCCCAATCCGCTCAAGAATTCTTCGAACTTGGAATATGTAAAGTGTGTTCCATTATCTGTGACATGGACCTCAGGAATTTTGAATCTCGTCAAGTCCTCTCGCCACACAAACTTCTGACATTGGGCTAATGTAATAGTTAACAATGGCATAACTTCAATACATTTGGTGCGATACTCTTTTACCACAATCAAGAATTTAACTTGGCAGGCCCTTGAGAAAATGGTCCTAATAAATCCATTCCCTATTTTGTTAGTGGTCTTGTTGGAACGACGAAGACAAGTTCATGAGGTTAGGCTTGATAGGGATTACCATGGAGTTGAAATTTTTTACACTTCTTCACATACTCCATGGCCTCTTTGACAATCCTAGACTAGTAATACCAGCTCTGATGACTTTCTGAGCCAACTCCCTCCCATTTCACATACATTATTTGTTGAGACTTTAAATACTTTAGTAACGGCTGTGACACCTGGTGCACGAAATTGTGATCAATACTTTCACAACACAAATAATCCCCGGTGATGAATCCAAAAACTTGGTGTTCAATACCATGGCATAAACACAACTTCGCACAACTAACCAGCAAGTGTACTGGGCCGTCCAAGTAATAAACCTTACGCGAGTAAGGGTCGATCCCACAGAGATTGTTGGTATGAAGCAAGCTATGGTCACCTTGTAAATCTTAGTCAGGCAGACTCAAATGGATATGAATGATGATATACGAATAAAACATAAAGATAAAGATAGAGATACTTATGTAATTCATTGGTAGGAATTTCAGATAAGCGTATGAAGATGCTTGTCCCTTCCGTCTCTCTGCTTTCCTACTGTCTTCATCCAATCCTTCTTACTCCTTTCCATGGCAAGCTTATGCAAGGGTTTCATCGTTGTCAGTGGCTACCTCCCATCCTCTCAGTGGAAATGTTCAACGCACCCTGTCACAGCACGGCTATCCATCTGTCGGTTCTCAATCAGGCCGGAGTAGAATCCAGTGATTCTTTTGCGTCTGTCACTAACGCCCCGCCTTCAGGAGTTTGAAGCACGTCACAGTCATTCAATCATTGAATCCTACTCAGAATACCACAGACAAGGTTAGACCTTCCGGATTCTCTTGAATGCCGCCATCAGTTCTAGCCTATACCACGAAGACTCTGATCTCACGGAATGGCTGGCTCGGTTGTCAGGCGAGCACTCGGTTGTCAGGCGATCAACCATGCATCGTGTATCAGGAATCCAAGAGATATTCACCCAATCTAAGGTAGAACGGAGGTGGTTGTCAGGCACACGTTCATAGGTGAGAATGATGATGAGTGTCACGGATCATCACATTCATCAAGTTGAAGAACAAGTGATATCTTGGAACAAGAACAAGCGGAATTGAATAGAAGAACAATAGTAATTGCATTAATACTCGAGGTACAGCAGAGCTCCACACCTTAATCTATGGTGTGTAGAAACTCCACCGTTGAAAATACATAAGAACAAGGTCTAGGCGTGGCCGAAAGGCCAGCCTCCCAAAGAGGGTTCAATCATAAAAACATGATCAAAAGCCCTAAATACAATAGTAAAAGGTCCTATATATAGAGAACTAGTAGCCTAGGGTGTACAGAGATGAGTAAATGACATAAAAATCCACTTCCGGGCCCACTTGGTGTGTGCTTGGGCTGAGCATTGAAGATTTTCGTGTAGAGACTCTTCTTGGAGTTAAACGCCAGCTTTTATGCCAGTTTGGGCGTTTAACTCCCATTCTTGTGCCAGTTCCGGCGTTTAACGTTGGGAATTCTGAGGGTGACTTTGAATGCCGGTTTGGGCCATCAAATCTTGGGCAAAGTATGGACTATCATATATTGATGGAAAGCCCAGGATGTCTACTTTCCAACGCCGTTGAGAGCGCGCCAATTGGGCTTCTCTAGCTCCAGAAAATCCGCTTCGAGTGCAGGGAGGTCAGAATCCAACAGCATCTGCAGTCCTTTTTAGTCTCTGAATCAGATTTTTGCTCAGGTCCCTCAATTTCAGCCAGAAAATACCTGAAATCACAGAAAAACACACAAACTCATAGTAAAGTCCAGAAAAGTGAATTTTAACTAAAAACTAATAAAAATATACTAAAAACTAACTAGATCATACTAAAAATAATGCCAAAAAGCGTACAAATTATCCGCTCATCACAACACCAAACTTAAATTGTTGCTTGTCCTCAAGCAACTGAAAATCAAATAAGATAAAAAAGAAGAGAATATGCAATGAATTCCAAAAACATCTATGAAGATCAGTATTAATTAGATGAGCGGGGCTTTTAGCTTTTTGCCTCTTAACAGTTTTGGCATCTCACTCTATCCTTTGAAAATTCAGAATGATTGGCTTCTTTAGGAACTCAGAATCCAGATAGTGTCATTGATTCTCCTAGTTAAGTATGATGATTCTTGAACACAGCTACTTATTGAGTCTTGGCCGTGGCCCAAAGCACTCTGTCTTCCAGTATTACCACCGGATACATACATGCCACAGACACATAATTGGGTGAACCTTTTCAGATTGTGACTCAGCTTTGCTAGAGTCCCCAATTAGAGGTGTCCAGGGTTCTTAAGCACACTCTTTTTGCCTTGGATCACAACTTTATTTCTTTCTTTTTCTTTCTTTTTCTCTTTCTTTTTCTTTTTCTCTTTTTTTTTCGAAATTTTTTTTTTGTATTCACTGCTTTTTTCTTGCTTCAAGAATCATTTTTATGATTTTTCAGATCCTCAGTAACATGTCTCCTTTTTCATCATTCTTTCAAGAGCCAACATTCATGAACCACAAATTCAAAAGACATATGCACTGTTTAAGCATTCATTCAGAGGACAAAAGTAATGCCACCACATCAAAATAATTAAACTGTTATAAAATTCAAAATTCATGCAATTCTTCTCTTTTTCAATTAAGAACATTTTTCATTCAAGAGAGGTGATGGATTCATAGGACATTCATAACTTTAAGGCATAGACACTAAGACACTAATGATCACAAGACACAAACATAGACAAACATAAGCACTAAAATTCGAAAAACAGAAAAATAAAGAACAAGGAAATTAAAGAACGGGTCCACCTTAGTGATGGCGGCTTGTTCTTCCTCTTGAAGATCTTATGGAGTGCTTGAGCTCCTCAATGTCTCTTCCTTGTCTTTGTTGCTCCTCTCTTATGATTCTTTGATCTTCTCTAATTTCATGGAGGAGAACAGAGTGTTCTTGGTGCTCCACCCTTAGTTGTCCCATGTTGGAACTCAATTCTCCTAGGGAGGTGTTTAGTTGCTCCCAATAGTTTTGTGGAGGAAAGTGCATCCCTTGAGGCATCTCAGGGATTTGATGATGAGAGGGGTCTCTTGTTTGCTCCATCCTCTTCTTAGTGATGGGCTTGTCCTCATCAATGGGGATGTCTCCCTCTATGTCAACTCCAACTGAATAACAGAGGTGACAAATGAGATGAGGAAAGGCTAACCTTGCCAAGGTAGAGGACTTGTCCGCCACCTTATAAAGTTCTTGGGATATCACCTCATGAACTTCTATTTCTTCTCCAATCATGATGCTATGAATCATGATAGCCCGGTCTATAGTAACTTCGGACCGGTTGCTAGTGGGAATGATTGAGCGTTGGATAAACTCCAACCATCCTCTAGCCACGGGTTTGAGGTCATGCCTTCTCAGTTGAACCGGCTTCCCTCTTGAATCTCTCTTCCATTGGGCGCCCTCTTCACATATGACTGTGAGGACTTGGTCCAACCTTTGATCAAAGTTGACCCTTCTAGTGTAAGGATGTTTATCTCCTTGCATCATGGGCAAGTTGAATGCCACCCTTACATTTTTCGGACTAAAATCCAAGTATTTCCCCCGAACCATAGTAAGCCAATTCTTTGGATCCGGGTTCACACTTTGGTCATGGTTCTTGGTGATCCATGCATTGGCATAGAACTCTTGAACCATTAAGATTTCGACTTGTTGAATGGGGTTGGTAAGAACTTCCCAACCTCTTCTTCGGATCTCATGTCGGATCTCCGGATATTCACTCTGTTTGAGTGAAAAAGGGACCTCGGGGATCACCTTCTTCAAGGCCACAACTTCATAGAAGTGGTCTTGATGCACCCTTGAGATGAATCTTTCCATCTCCCATGACTCGGAGGTGGAAGCTTTTGCCTTCCCTTTCCTCTTTCTAGAGGTTTCTCCGGCCTTGGATGCCATAAATGGTTATGGAAAAACAAAAAGCAATGCTTTTACCACACCAAACTTAAAAGGTTTGCTCATCCTCGAGCAAAAGAAGAAAGAAGAGAGGAGAAGAAGAAGAAATGAAGAAGAAGGGAATGGCTTTGTGTTCGGCCAAAAAGGGGGAGAAGTGGTGGTTTGGTTGTGTGAAAATGAAGGAGTGAAGATTGGGTTTATATAGGAGTGGGGGGGTTCATGGTTCGGTCATGTATGGGTGGGTTTGGGAGGGAAAGTGGTTTGAATTTGAAGGGTGAGGTAGGTGGGGTTTTATGAAGGATGGATGTGAGTGGTGAAGAGAAAGATGGGATTTGATAGGTGAAGGGTTTTTGGGGAAGAGGTGTTGAGGTGATTGGTGAATGGGTGAAGAAGAGAGAGAGTGGTGGGGTAGGTGGGGATCCTGTGGGGTCCACAGATCCTGAGGTGTCAAGGAAAAGTCATCCCTGCACCAAGTGGCAAGCAATAATGCGTTTTGAGCCAATTCTGGCGTTAAACACCGGGCTGGTGCCCATTTCTGGCGTTTAACGCCGAATGCTTGCCCTTTTCTGGCGTTTAACGCCAGTCTGGTGCCCCTTTCTGGCGTTAAACGCCCAGAATGGTGCCAGACTGGGCGTTAAACGCCCAACAGCTAGCCTCACTGGCGTTTAAACGCCAGCACGCTCTCCTCCAGGGTGTGCTATTTTTCTTTCTGTTTTTCATTCTGTTTTTGCTTTTTCAATTGATTTTGTGACTTCTCAAGATCATCAACCTACAAAAGAACATAAAATAACGAAGGAAAATAGATAAAATATAACATTGGGTTGCCTCCCAACAAGCGCTTCTTTAATGTCAGTAGCTTGACAGAGGGCTCTCATGGAGCCTCAGAAATATTCAGAGCAATGTTGGAACCTCCCAACACCAAACTTAGAGTTTGAGTGTGGGGGTTCAACACCAAACTTAGAAGTTGGTTGTGGCCTCCCAACACTAAACTTAGAGTTTGACTGTGGGGGCTCTGTGTGGCTCTGTTTTGAGAGAAGCTCTTCATGCTTCCTCTCCATGATGACAGAGGGATATCCTTGAGCCTTAAACACAAAGGATTCTTCATTCACTTGAATGATCAATTCTCCTCTATCAACATCAATCACAGCCCTTGCTGTGGCTAGGAAGGGTCTGCCAAGGATGATGGATTTATCCATGCACTTCCCAGTCTCTAGGACTATGAAATCAGCAGGGATGTAATGGTCTTCAACTTTTACCAGAACATCCTCTACAAGTCCATAGGCTTGTTTTCTTGAATTGTCTGCCATCTCTAGTGAGATTTTTACAGCTTGCACCTCAAAGATCCCTAACTTCTCCATTAAAGAGAGAGGCAGGAGGTTTACACTTGACCCTAAGTCACACAAGGCCTTCTTGAAGGTCATGGTGCCTATGGTACAAGGTATTGAAAACTTCCCAGGATCCTGTCTCTTTTGAGGCAGTTTCTGCCTAGACAAGTCATCCAGTTCCTTGGTGAGCAAAGGGGGTTCATCTTCCCAAGTCTCATTCCCAAATAACTTGTCATTTAGCTTCATGATTGCTCCAAGGTATTTAGCAACTTGCTCTTCAGTGACATACTCATCCTCTTCAGAGGAAGAATACTCATCAGAGCTCATGAATGGCAGAAGTAAGTCCAATGGAACCTCTATGGTCTCATTTTGAGCCTCAGATTCCCATGGTTCCTCATTGGGGAACTCGTTGGAGGCCAGTGGACGTCCATTGAGGTCTTCCTCAGTGGCGTTCACTGCCTCTTCCTCCTCTCCAAATTCGGCCATGTTGATGGCTTTGCACTCTCCTTTTGGATTTTCTTCTGTATTGCTTGATAGAGTACTAGGAGGGAGTTCAGTAATTTTCTTGCTCAGCTGACCCACTTGTGCCTCCAAATTTCTAATGGAGGACCTTGTTTCAGTCATGAAACTTTGAGTGGTTTTGATTAGATCAGAGACCATGGTTGCTAAGTCAGAGGTATTCTGCTTAGAACTCTCTGTCTGTTGCTGAGAAGATGGTGAAAAAGGCTTGCTATTGCTAAACCTGTTTCTTCCACCATTATTGTTGTTGAAACCTTGTTGAGGTCTCTGTTGATCCTTCCATGAGAGATTTGGATGATTTCTCCATGAAGGATTATAGGTGTTTCCATAGGGTTCTCCCATGTAATTCACCTCTTCTATTGAAGGGTTCTCAGGATCATAAGCTTCTTTTTCAGATGAAGCTTCCCTAGTACTGCTTGGTGCATTTTGCATTCCAGACAGACTTTGAGAAATCATATTGACTTGTTGAGTCAATATTTTATTCTGAGCCAGTATGGCATTTAGAGTGTCAATCTCAAGAACTCCTTTCTTCTGATTGGTCCCATTGTTCACAGGATTCCTTTCAGAAGTGTACATGAATTGGTTATTTGCAACCATTTCAATCAGCTCTTGAGCTTCTGTAGGCGTCTTCTTCAGATGAAGAGATCCTCCAGCAGAGCTATCCAAAGACATCTTGGATAGTTCAGAGAGACCATCATAGAAAATTCCAATGATGCTCCATTCAGAAAGCATATCAATGGGACACTTTCTGATTAATTGTTTGTATCTTTCCCAAGCTTCATAGAGGGACTCTCCTTCCTTCTGTCTGAAGGTTTGGACTTCCACTCTAAGCTTACTCAATTTTTGAGGTGGAAAGAACTTTGCCAAGAAGGCATTGACTAGCTTTTCCCAAGAGTTCAGGCTTTCTTTGGGTTGTGAGTCCAACCATATTCTAGCTCTGTCTCTTACAGCAAAAGGGAATAGCATAAGTCTGTAGACCTCAGGGTCAACCCCATTAGTCTTGACAGTGTCACAGATTTGCAAGAACTCAGCTAAAAACTGATGAGGATCTTCCAATGGAAGTCCATGGAACTTGCAATTCTGTTGCATTAGAGAAACTAATTGAGGCTTAAGCTCAAAGTTGTTTGCTCCAATGGCAGGGATAGAGATGCTTCTCCCATAGAAGTCGGGAGTAGGTGCAGTAAAGTCACCCAGCACCTTCCTTGCATTGTTGGCATTGTTGTTGTTTTCGGCTGCCATGGATTCTTCTTCTTTGAAGATTTCTGTTAGGTCCTCTACAGAGAGTTGTGCCTTGGCTTCTCTTAGCTTTCGCTTCAAGGTCCTTTCAGGTTCAGGATCAGCCTCAACAAGAATGCTTTTGTCTTGCTCCTGCTCATAAGAAAGAGAAGAGAACAAGAAAATGTGGAATCCTCTATGTCACAGTATAGAGATTCCTTGAGGTGTCAGAGGAAAAGAAAAATAGAAGGCAGAAGTAGAAAATTTGAACTTATCAAAGAAGATGGAGTTCGAATTTTGCATTAAGGAATAGTGTTAGTCCATAAATAGAAGGATGTGAGAAGAGGGGAAGTAATTTTCGAAAATCAAGTAAAAGATTTTGAAAACATTTTGAAAAACACTAATTGATTTTCGAAAATAAAAGTGGGAAAGAAATCAAGTGATTTTTGAAAAAGAATTTGAAATTAGAAATCAAAAAGATTTGATTGAAAGTTATTTTGAAAAAGACGTGGTTAAGAAGATATGATTGGTTTTAAAAAGATGTGATTAAGAAGATATGATTTGAAAAACATTTTTAAAAAAAATTTGATTTTGAAAATTAATGACTTGGCTATCAAGAAAAGATATGATTCAAACATTAAACCTTTCTCAACAGAAAAGGCAACATACTTGAAATGTTGAATCAAATCATTAATTGACAGCAAGTATCTTTGAAAATGAAAGAAATTGAATTTGAAAAAGATTTGATTGAAAAGATATGATTTGAAAAATATTTGATTTTGAAAAGATTTTGAAAACTTGAAAAAAAAATTGCATTGAAAACAAAATCTTCCCTCTTGTGCCATCCTGGCGTTAAACGCCCAGAATGGTGCACATTCTGGCGTTTAACGCCCAAAACTCTACCCTTTTGGGCGTTAAACGCCCAACCAGGCACCCTGGCTGGCGTTTAAACGCCAGTCTGTCCTTCTTCACTAGGCGTTTTGAACGCCCAGCTTTTTCTGTATAATTCCTCTGCTGTATGTTCTGAATCTTCAATTCTCTGTATTATTGACTTGAAAAGACACAAATTAAAAATATTTTTGGATTTCTAATAGTGAGGAATAATCAAAATGCAACTAAAATCAAATAATAATGCATGCAAGACACCAAACTTAGCAATTTGTATACTACTGACACTAATGAGAATGCATATGAGACACATAAACACTCAAGTCAAGAGGAATTAAAGATCAGAGTAATGAAATCATCAAGAACATCTTGAAGATCACTAAGACACATGAATGAATGCAAGAAAAACAGAAACATGCAATTGACACAAACTTAAAATGAGACTCTAGACTCAAACAAGAAATTTTTTGGATTTTATGATTTTCTAAATTTTTTTTGTGCTTTTTCGAAAATTAAGTGGAAAAAGAAAATGAAGGTATCAAAATTCTTAATGAGAATTCCAGGAATCATGCAATGTTTAGTCTAAGACTCCGGTCCAGGAATTAGACATGGCTTCACAGCCAGCCAAGCTTTCAAAGAAAGCTTCGGTCCAAAACACTAGACATGGCCAAAGGCCAGCCAAGCCTTAGCAGATCACTGCTTCAATAGCAAGATTGATAGAAATCAACAAGCTCTTGTGATGATAAGTTGAAACCTCGGTCCAATGAAATTAGACATGGCTTCACAGCCAGCCAGATTTCAACAGATCATCATGAAACTCTAGAATTCATTCTTAAGAAGTCTGAAGAAAAAAAAAATACCTAATCTAAGCAACAAGATGAACCGTCAGTTGTCCATACTCGAACAATCCCCGGCAACGGCGCCAAAAACTTGGTGCACGAAATTGTGATCAATACTTTTCACAACACAAATAATCCCCGGTGATGAATCCAAAAACTTGGTGTTCAATACCATGGCATAAACACAACTTCGCACAACTAACCAGCAAGTGTACTGGGTCGTCCAAGTAATAAACCTTACGCGAGTAAGGGTCGATCCCACAGAGATTGTTGGTATGAAGCAAGCTATGGTCACCTTGTAAATCTTAGTCAGGCAGACTCAAATGGATATGAATGATGATATACGAATAAAACATAAAGATAAAGATAGAGATACTTATGTAATTCATTGGTAGGAATTTCAGATAAGCGTATGAAGATGCTTGTCCCTTCCGTCTCTCTGCTTTCCTACTGTCTTCATCCAATCCTTCTTACTCCTTTCCATGGCAAGCTTATGCAAGGGTTTCACCGTTGTCAGTGGCTACCTCCCATCCTCTCAGTGGAAATGTTCAACGCACCCTGTCACGGCACGGCTATCCATCTGTCGGTTCTCAATCAGGCCGGAGTAGAATCCAGTGATTCTTTTGCGTCTGTCACTAACGCCCCGCCTTCAGGAGTTTGAAGCACGTCACAGTCATTCAATCATTGAATCCTACTCAGAATACCACAGACAAGGTTAGACCTTCCGGATTCTCTTGAATGCCGCCATCAGTTCTAGCCTATACCACGAAGACTCTGATCTCACGGAATGGCTGGCTCGGTTGTCAGGCGAGCACTCGGTTGTCAGGCGATCAACCATGCATCGTGTATCAGGAATCCAAGAGATATTCACCCAATCTAAGGTAGAACGGAGGTGGTTGTCAGGCACACGTTCATAGGTGAGAATGATGATGAGTGTCACGGATCATCACATTCATCAAGTTGAAGAACAAGTGATATCTTGGAACAAGAACAAGCGGAATTGAATAGAAGAACAATAGTAATTGCATTAATACTCGAGGTACAGCAGAGCTCCACACCTTAATCTATGGTGTGTAGAAACTCCACCGTTGAAAATACATAAGAACAAGGTCTAGGCATGGCCGAATGGCCAGCCTCCCAAAGAGGGTTCAATCATAAAAACATGATCAAAAGCTCTAAATACAATAGTAAAAGGTCCTATATATAGAGAACTAGTAGCCTAGGGTGTACAGAGATGAGTAAATGACATAAAAATCCACTTCCGGGCCCACTTGGTGTGTGCTTGGGCTGAGCATTGAAGCATTTTCGTGTAGAGACTCTTCTTGGAGTTAAACGCCAGCTTTTATGCCAGTTTGGGCGTTTAACTCCCATTCTTGTGCCAGTTCCGGCGTTTAACGTTGGGAATTCTGAGGGTGACTTTGAATGCCGGTTTGGGCCATCAAATCTTGGGCAAAGTATGGACTATCATATATTGATGGAAAGCCCAGGATGTCTACTTTCCAACGCCGTTGAGAGCGCGCCAATTGGGCTTCTCTAGCTCCAGAAAATCCGCTTCGAGTGCAGGGAGGTCAGAATCCAACAGCATCTGCAGTCCTTTTTAGTCTCTGAATTAGATTTTTGCTCAGGTCCCTCAATTTCAGCCAGAAAATACCTGAAATCACAGAAAAACACACAAACTCATAGTAAAGTCCAGAAAAGTGAATTTTAACTAAAAACTAATAAAAATATACTAAAAACTAACTAGATCATACTAAAAACATACTAAAAATAATGCCAAAAAGCGTACAAATTATCCGCTCATCACAACACCAAACTTAAATTGTTGCTTGTCCTCAAGCAACTGAAAATCAAATAAGATAAAAAAGAAGAGAATATGCAATGAATTCCAAAAACATCTATGAAGATCAGTATTAATTAGATGAGCGGGGCTTTTAGCTTTTTGCCTCTGAACAGTTTTGGCATCTCACTCTATCCTTTGAAAATTCAGAATGATTGGCTTCTTTAGGAACTCAGAATCCAGATAGTGTCATTGATTCTCCTAGTTAAGTATGATGATTCTTGAACACAGCTACTTATTGAGTCTTGGCCGTGGCCCAAAGCACTCTGTCTTCCAGTATTACCACCGGATACATACATGCCACAGACACATAATTGGGTGAACCTTTTCAGATTGTGACTCAGCTTTGCTAGAGTCCCCAATTAGAGGTGTCCAGGGTTCTTAAGCACACTCTTTTTGCCTTGGATCACAACTTTATTTCTTTCTTTTTCTTTCTTTTTCTCTTTCTTTTTCTTTTTCTCTTTTTTTTTCGAATTTTTTTTTGTATTCACTGCTTTTTTCTTGCTTCAAGAATCATTTTTATGATTTTTCAGATCCTCAGTAACATGTCTCCTTTTTCATCATTCTTTCAAGAGCCAACATTCATGAACCACAAATTCAAAAGACATATGCACTGTTTAAGCATTCATTCAGAGGACAAAAGTAATGCCACCACATCAAAATAATTAAACTGTTATAAAATTCAAAATTCATGCAATTCTTCTCTTTTTCAATTAAGAACATTTTTCATTCAAGAGAGGTGATGGATTCATAGGACATTCATAACTTTAAGGCATAGACACTAAGACACTAATGATCACAAGACACAAACATAGACAAACATAAGCACTAAAATTCGAAAAACAGAAAAATAAAGAACAAGGAAATTAAAGAACGGGTCCACCTTAGTGATGGCGGCTTGTTCTTCCTCTTGAAGATCTTATGGAGTGCTTGAGCTCCTCAATGTCTCTTCCTTGTCTTTGTTGCTCCTCTCTTATGATTCTTTGATCTTCTCTAATTTCATGGAGGAGAACAGAGTGTTCTTGGTGCTCCACCCTTAGTTGTCCCATGTTGGAACTCAATTCTCCTAGGGAGGTGTTTAGTTGCTCCCAATAGTTTTGTGGAGGAAAGTGCATCCCTTGAGGCATCTCAGGGATTTGATGATGAGAGGGGTCTCTTGTTTGCTCCATCCTCTTCTTAGTGATGGGCTTGTCCTCATCAATGGGGATGTCTCCCTCTATGTCAACTCCAACTGAATAACAGAGGTGACAAATGAGATGAGGAAAGGCTAACCTTGCCAAGGTAGAGGACTTGTCCGCCACCTTATAAAGTTCTTGGGATATCACCTCATGAACTTCTATTTCTTCTCCAATCATGATGCTATGAATCATGATAGCCCGGTCTATAGTAACTTCGGACCGGTTGCTAGTGGGAATGATTGAGCGTTGGATAAACTCCAACCATCCTCTAGCCACGGGTTTGAGGTCATGCCTTCTCAGTTGAACCGGCTTCCCTCTTGAATCTCTCTTCCATTGGGCGCCCTCTTCACATATGACTGTGAGGACTTGGTCCAACCTTTGATCAAAGTTGACCCTTCTAGTGTAAGGATGTTTATCTCCTTGCATCATGGGCAAGTTGAATGCCACCCTTACATTTTCGGACTAAAATCCAAGTATTTCCCCCGAACCATAGTAAGCCAATTCTTTGGATCCGGGTTCACACTTTGGTCATGGTTCTTGGTGATCCATGCATTGGCATAGAACTCTTGAACCATTAAGATTCGACTTGTTGAATGGGGTTGGTAAGAACTTCCCAACCTCTTCTTCGGATCTCATGTCGGATCTCCGGATATTCACTCTGTTTGAGTGAAAAAGGGACCTCGGGGATCACCTTCTTCAAGGCCACAACTTCATAGAAGTGGTCTTGATGCACCCTTGAGATGAATCTTTCCATCTCCCATGACTCGGAGGTGGAAGCTTTTGCCTTCCCTTTCCTCTTTCTAGAGGTTTCTCCGGCCTTGGATGCCATAAATGGTTATGGAAAAACAAAAAGCAATGCTTTTACCACACCAAACTTAAAAGGTTTGCTCGTCCTCGAGCAAAAGAAGAAAGAAGAGAGGAGAAGAAGAAGAAATGAAGAAGAAGGGAATGGCTTTGTGTTCGGCCAAAAAAGGGGAGAAGTGGTGGTTTGGTTGTGTGAAAATGAAGGAGTGAAGATTGGGTTTATATAGGAGTGGGGGGGCTCATGGTTCGGTCATGTATGGGTGGGTTTGGGAGGGAAAGTGGTTTGAATTTGAAGGGTGAGGTAGGTGGGGTTTTATGAAGGATGGATGTGAGTGGTGAAGAGAAAGATGGGATTTGATAGGTGAAGGGTTTTTGGGGAAGAGGTGTTGAGGTGATTGGTGAATGGGTGAAGAAGAGAGAGAGTGGTGGGGTAGGTGGGGATCCTGTGGGGTCCATAGATCCTGAGGTGTCAAGGAAAAGTCATCCCTGCACCAAGTGGCAAGCAATAATGCGTTTTGAGCCAATTCTGGCGTTAAACGCCGGGCTGGTGCCCATTTCTGGCGTTTAACGCCGAATGCTTGCCCTTTTCTGGCGTTTAACGCCAGTCTGGTGCCCCTTTCTGGCGTTAAACGCCCAGAATGGTGCCAGACTGGGCGTTAAACGCCCAACAGCTAGCCTCACTGGCGTTTAAACGCCAGCACGCTCTCCTCCAGGGTGTGCTGTTTTTCTTTCTGTTTTTCATTCTGTTTTTGCTTTTTCAATTGATTTTGTGACTTCTCATGATCATCAACCTACAAAAGAACATAAAATAACGAAGGAAAATAGATAAAATATAACATTGGGTTGCCTCCCAACAAGCGCTTCTTTAATGTCAGTAGCTTGACAGAGGGCTCTCATGGAGCCTCAGAAATATTCAGAGCAATGTTGGAACCTCCCAACACCAAACTTAGAGTTTGAGTGTGGGGGTTCAACACCAAACTTAGAAGTTGGTTGTGGCCTCCCAACACTAAACTTAGAGTTTGACTGTGGGGGCTCTGTGTGGCTCTGTTTTGAGAGAAGCTCTTCATGCTTCCTCTCCATGATGACAGAGGGATATCCTTGAGCCTTAAACACAAAGGATTCTTCATTCACTTGAATGATCAATTCTCCTCTATCAACATCAATCACAGCCCTTGCTGTGGCTAGGAAGGGTCTGCCAAGGATGATGGATTTATCCATGCACTTCCCAGTCTCTAGGACTATGAAATCAGCAGGGATGTAATGGTCTTCAACTTTTACCAGAACATCCTCTACAAGTCCATAGGCTTGTTTTCTTGAATTGTCTGCCATCTCTAGTGAGATTTTTACAGCTTGCACCTCAAAGATCCCTAACTTCTCCATTAAAGAGAGAGGCAGGAGGTTTACACTTGACCCTAAGTCACACAAGGCCTTCTTGAAGGTCATGGTGCCTATGGTACAAGGTATTGAAAACTTCCCAGGATCCTGTCTCTTTTGAGGCAGTTTCTGCCTAGACAAGTCATCCAGTTCCTTGGTGAGCAAAGGGGGTTCATCTTCCCAAGTCTCATTCCCAAATAACTTGTCATTTAGCTTCATGATTGCTCCAAGGTATTTAGCAACTTGCTCTTCAGTGACATACTCATCCTCTTCAGAGGAAGAATACTCATCAGAGCTCATGAATGGCAGAAGTAAGTCCAATGGAACCTCTATGGTCTCATTTTGAGCCTCAGATTCCCATGGTTCCTCATTGGGGAACTCGTTGGAGGCCAGTGGACGTCCATTGAGGTCTTCCTCAGTGGCGTTCACTGCCTCTTCCTCCTCTCCAAATTCGGCCATGTTGATGGCTTTGCACTCTCCTTTTGGATTTTCTTCTGTATTGCTTGATAGAGTACTAGGAGGGAGTTCAGTAATTTTCTTGCTCAGCTGACCCACTTGTGCCTCCAAATTTCTAATGGAGGACCTTGTTTCAGTCATGAAACTTTGAGTGGTTTTGATTAGATCAGAGACCATGGTTGCTAAGTCAGAGGTATTCTGCTTAGAACTCTCTGTCTGTTGCTGAGAAGATGGTGAAAAAGGCTTGCTATTGCTAAACCTGTTTCTTCCACCATTATTGTTGTTGAAACCTTGTTGAGGTCTCTGTTGATCCTTCCATGAGAGATTTGGATGATTTCTCCATGAAGGATTATAGGTGTTTCCATAGGGTTCTCCCATGTAATTCACCTCTTCTATTGAAGGGTTCTCAGGATCATAAGCTTCTTTTTCAGATGAAGCTTCCCTAGTACTGCTTGGTGCATTTTGCATTCCAGACAGACTTTGAGAAATCATATTGACTTGTTGAGTCAATATTTTATTCTGAGCCAGTATGGCATTTAGAGTGTCAATCTCAAGAACTCCTTTCTTCTGATTGGTCCCATTGTTCACAGGATTCCTTTCAGAAGTGTACATGAATTGGTTATTTGCAACCATTTCAATCAGCTCTTGAGCTTCTGTAGGCGTCTTCTTCAGATGAAGAGATCCTCCAGCAGAGCTATCCAAAGACATCTTGGATAGTTCAGAGAGACCATCATAGAAAATTCCAATGATGCTCCATTCAGAAAGCATATCAGTGGGACACTTTCTGATTAATTGTTTGTATCTTTCCCAAGCTTCATAGAGGGACTCTCCTTCCTTCTGTCTGAAGGTTTGGACTTCCACTCTAAGCTTACTCAATTTTTGAGGTGGAAAGAACTTTGCCAAGAAGGCATTGACTAGCTTTTCCCAAGAGTTCAGGCTTTCTTTGGGTTGTGAGTCCAACCATATTCTAGCTCTGTCTCTTACAGCAAAAGGGAATAGCATAAGTCTGTAGACCTCAGGGTCAACCCCATTAGTCTTGACAGTGTCACAGATTTGCAAGAACTCAGCTAAAAACTGATGAGGATCTTCCAATGGAAGTCCATGGAACTTGCAATTCTGTTGCATTAGAGAAACTAATTGAGGCTTAAGCTCAAAGTTGTTTGCTCCAATGGCAGGGATAGAGATGCTTCTCCCATAGAAGTCGGGAGTAGGTGCAGTAAAGTCACCCAGCACCTTCCTTGCATTGTTGGCATTGTTGTTGTTTTCGGCTGCCATGGATTCTTCTTCTTTGAAGATTTCTGTTAGGTCCTCTACAGAGAGTTGTGCCTTGGCTTCTCTTAGCTTTCGCTTCAAGGTCCTTTCAGGTTCAGGATCAGCCTCAACAAGAATGCTTTTGTCCTTGCTCCTGCTCATAAGAAAGAGAAGAGAACAAGAAAATGTGGAATCCTCTATGTCACAGTATAGAGATTCCTTGAGGTGTCAGAGGAAAAGAAAAATAGAAGGCAGAAGTAGAAAATTTGAACTTATCAAAGAAGATGGAGTTCGAATTTTGCATTAAGGAATAGTGTTAGTCCATAAATAGAAGGATGTGAGAAGAGGGGAAGTAATTTTCGAAAATCAAGTAAAAGATTTTGAAAACATTTTGAAAAACACTAATTGATTTTCGAAAATAAAAGTGGGAAAGAAATCAAGTGATTTTTGAAAAAGAATTTGAAATTAGAAATCAAAAAGATTTGATTGAAAGTTATTTTGAAAAAGACGTGGTTAAGAAGATATGATTGGTTTTAAAAAGATGTGATTAAGAAGATATGATTTGAAAAACATTTTTAAAAAAAAATTGATTTTGAAAATTAATGACTTGGCTATCAAGAAAAGATATGATTCAAACATTAAACCTTTCTCAACAGAAAAGGCAACATACTTGAAATGTTGAATCAAATCATTAATTGATAGCAAGTATCTTTGAAAATGGAAAGAAATTGAATTTGAAAAAGATTTGATTGAAAAGATATGATTTGAAAAAGATTTGATTTTGAAAAGATTTTGAAAACTTGAAAAAAAAATTGCATTGAAAACAAAATCTTCCCTCTTGTGCCATCCTGGCGTTAAACGCCCAGAATGGTGCACATTCTGGCGTTTAACGCCCAAAACTCTACCCTTTTGGGCGTTAAACGCCCAACCAGGCACCCTGGCTGGCGTTTAAACGCCAGTCTGTCCTTCTTCACTGGGCGTTTTGAACGCCCAGCTTTTTCTGTATAATTCCTCTGCTGTATGTTCTGAATCTTCAATTCTCTGTATTATTGACTTGAAAAGACACAAATTAAAAATATTTTTGGATTTCTAATAGTGAGGAATAATCAAAATCCAACTAAAATCAAATAATAATGCATGCAAGACACCAAACTTAGCAATTTGTATACTACTGACACTAATGAAATGCATATGAGACACATAAACACTCAAGTCAAGAGGAATTAAAGATCAGAGTAATGAAATCATCAAGAACATCTTGAAGATCACTAAGACACATGAATGAATGCAAGAAAAACAGAAACATGCAATTGACACAAAACTTAAAATGAGACTCTAGACTCAAACAAGAAATTTTTTGGATTTTATGATTTTCTAAATTTTTTTTTTTGTGCTTTTTCGAAAATTAAGTGGAAAAAGAAAATGAAGGTATCAAAATTCTTAATGAGAATTCCAGGAATCATGCAATGTTTAGTCTAAGACTCCGGTCCAGGAATTAGACATGGCTTCACAGCCAGCCAAGCTTTCAAAGAAAGCTTCGGTCCAAAACACTAGACATGGCCAAAGGCCAGCCAAGCCTTAGCAGATCACTGCTTCAATAGAAGATTGATATAAATCAACAAGCTCTTGTGATGATAAGTTGAAACCTCGGTCCAATGAAATTAGACATGGCTTCACAGCCAGCCAGATTTCAACAGATCATCATGAAACTCTAGAATTCATTCTTAAGAACTCTGAAGAAAAAAAAATACCTAATCTAAGCAACAAGATGAACCGTCAGTTGTCCATACTCGAACAATCCCCGGCAACGGCGCCAAAAACTTGGTGCACGAAATTGTGATCAATACTTTTCACAACACAAATAATCCCCGGTGATGAATCCAAAAACTTGGTGTTCAATACCATGGCATAAACACAACTTCGCACAACTAACCAGCAAGTGTACTGGGTCGTCCAAGTAATAAACCTTACGCGAGTAAGGGTCGATCCCACAGAGATTGTTGGTATGAAGCAAGCTATGGTCACCTTGTAAATCTTAGTCAGGCAGACTCAAATGGATATGAATGATGATATACGAATAAAACATAAAGATAAAGATAGAGATACTTATGTAATTCATTGGTAGGAATTTCAGATAAGCGTATGAAGATGCTTGTCCCTTCCGTCTCTCTGCTTTCCTACTGTCTTCATCCAATCCTTCTTACTCCTTTCCATGGCAAGCTTATGCAAGGGTTTCACCGTTGTCAGTGGCTACCTCCCATCCTCTCAGTGGAAATGTTCAACGCACCCTGTCACGGCACGGCTATCCATCTGTCGGTTCTCAATCAGGCCGTAGTAGAATCCAGTGATTCTTTTGCGTCTGTCACTAACGCCCCGCCTTCAGGAGTTTGAAGCACGTCACAGTCATTCAATCATTGAATCCTACTCAGAATACCACAGACAAGGTTAGACCTTCCGGATTCTCTTGAATGCCGCCATCAGTTCTAGCCTATACCACGAAGACTCTGATCTCACGGAATGGCTGGCTCGGTTGTCAGGCGAGCACTCGGTTGTCAGGCGATCAACCATGCATCGTGTATCAGGAATCCAAGAGATATTCACCCAATCTAAGGTAGAACGGAGGTGGTTGTCAGGCACACGTTCATAGGTGAGAATGATGATGAGTGTCACGGATCATCACATTCATCAAGTTGAAGAACAAGTGATATCTTGGAACAAGAACAAGCGGAATTGAATAGAAGAACAATAGTAATTGCATTAATACTCGAGGTACAGCAGAGCTCCACACCTTAATCTATGGTGTGTAGAAACTCCACCGTTGAAATTACATAAGAACAAGGTCTATGCATGGCCGAATGGCCAGCCTCCCAAAGAGGGTTCAATCATAAAAACATGATCAAAAGCTCTAAATACAATAGTAAAAGGTCCTATATATAGAGAACTAGTAGCCTAGGGTGTACAGAGATGAGTAAATGACATAAAAATCCACTTCCGGGCCCACTTGGTGTGTGCTTGGGCTGAGCATTGAAGCATTTTCGTGTAGAGACTCTTCTTGGAGTTAAACGCCAGCTTTTATGCCAGTTTGGGCGTTTAACTCCCATTCTTGTGCCAGTTCCGGCGTTTAACGCTGGGAATTCTGAGGGTGACTTTGAACGCCGGTTTGGGCCATCAAATCTTGGGCAAAGTATGGACTATCATATATTGATGGAAAGCCCAGGATGTCTACTTTCCAACGCCGTTGAGAGCGCGCCAATTGGGCTTCTCTAGCTCCAGAAAATCCGCTTCGAGTGCAGGGAGGTCAGAATCCAACAGCATCTGCAGTCCTTTTTAGTCTCTGAATCAGATTTTTGCTCAGGTCCCTCAATTTCAGCCAGAAAATACCTGAAATCACAGAAAAACACACAAACTCATAGTAAAGTCCAGAAAAGTGAATTTTAACTAAAAACTAATAAAAATATACTAAAAACTAACTAGATCATACTAAAAACATACTAAAAATAATGCCAAAAAGCGTACAAATTATCCGCTCATCACAACACCAAACTTAAATTGTTGCTTGTCCTCAAGCAACTGAAAATCAAATAAGATAAAAAAGAAGAGAATATGCAATGAATTCCAAAAACATCTATGAAGATCAGTATTAATTAGATGAGCGGGGCTTTTAGCTTTTTGCCTCTGAACAGTTTTGGCATCTCACTCTATCCTTTGAAAATTCAGAATGATTGGCTTCTTTAGGAACTCAGAATCCAGATAGTGTCATTGATTCTCCTAGTTAAGTATGATGATTCTTGAACACAGCTACTTATTGAGTCTTGGCCGTGGCCCAAAGCACTCTGTCTTCCAGTATTACCACCGGATACATACATGCCACAGACACATAATTGGGTGAACCTTTTCAGATTGTGACTCAGCTTTGCTAGAGTCCCCAATTAGAGGTGTCCAGGGTTCTTAAGCACACTCTTTTTCCTTGGATCACAACTTTATTTCTTTCTTTTTCTTTCTTTTTCTCTTTCTTTTTCTTTTTCTCTTTTTTTTCGAATTTTTTTTTTGTATTCACTGCTTTTTTCTTGCTTCAAGAATCATTTTTATGATTTTTCAGATCCTCAGTAACATGTCTCCTTTTTCATCATTCTTTCAAGAGCCAACATTCATGAACCACAAATTCAAAAGACATATGCACTGTTTAAGCATTCATTCAGAGGACAAAAGTAATGCCACCACATCAAAATAATTAAACTATTATAAAATTCAAAATTCATGCAATTCTTCTCTTTTTCAATTAAGAACATTTTTCATTCAAGAGAGGTGATGGATTCATAGGACATTCATAACTTTAAGGCATAGACACTAAGACACTAATGATCACAAGACACAAACATAGACAAACATAAGCACTAAAATTCGAAAAACAGAAAAATAAAGAACAAGGAAATTAAAGAACGGGTCCACCTTAGTGATGGCGGCTTGTTCTTCCTCTTGAAGATCTTATGGAGTGCTTGAGCTCCTCAATGTCTCTTCCTTGTCTTTGTTGCTCCTCTCTTATGATTCTTTGATCTTCTCTAATTTCATGGAGGAGAACAGAGTGTTCTTGGTGCTCCACCCTTAGTTGTCCCATGTTGGAACTCAATTCTCCTAGGGAGGTGTTTAGTTGCTCCCAATAGTTTTGTGGAGGAAAGTGCATCCCTTGAGGCATCTCAGGGATTTGATGATGAGAGGGGTCTCTTGTTTGCTCCATCCTCTTCTTAGTGATGGGCTTGTCCTCATCAATGGGGATGTCTCCCTCTATGTCAACTCCAACTGAATAACAGAGGTGACAAATGAGATGAGGAAAGGCTAACCTTGCCAAGGTAGAGGACTTGTCCGCCACCTTATAAAGTTCTTGGGATATCACCTCATGAACTTCTATTTCTTCTCCAATCATGATGCTATGAATCATGATAGCCCGGTCTATAGTAACTTCGGACCGGTTGCTAGTGGGAATGATTGAGCGTTGGATAAACTCCAACCATCCTCTAGCCACGGGTTTGAGGTCATGCCTTCTCAGTTGAACCGGCTTCCCTCTTGAATCTCTCTTCCATTGGGCGCCCTCTTCACATATGACTGTGAGGACTTGGTCCAACCTTTGATCAAAGTTGACCCTTCTAGTGTAAGGATGTTTATCTCCTTGCATCATGGGCAAGTTGAATGCCACCCTTACATTTCTCGGACTAAAATCCAAGTATTTCCCCCGAACCATAGTAAGCCAATTCTTTGGATCCGGGTTCACACTTTGGTCATGGTTCTTGGTGATCCATGCATTGGCATAGAACTCTTGAACCATTAAGATTCCGACTTGTTGAATGGGGTTGGTAAGAACTTCCCAACCTCTTCTTCGGATCTCATGTCGGATCTCCGGATATTCACTCTGTTTGAGTGAAAAAGGGACCTCGGGGATCACCTTCTTCAAGGCCACAACTTCATAGAAGTGGTCTTGATGCACCCTTGAGATGAATCTTTCCATCTCCCATGACTCGGAGGTGGAAGCTTTTGCCTTCCCTTTCCTCTTTCTAGAGGTTTCTCCGGCCTTGGATGCCATAAATGGTTATGGAAAAACAAAAAGCAATGCTTTTACCACACCAAACTTAAAAGGTTTGCTCGTCCTCGAGCAAAAGAAGAAAGAAGAGAGGAGAAGAAGAAGAAATGAAGAAGAAGGGAATGGCTTTGTGTTCGGCCAAAAACGGGGAGAAGTGGTGGTTTGGTTGTGTGAAAATGAAGGAGTGAAGATTGGGTTTATATAGGAGTGGGGGGGCTCAAGGTTCGGTCATGTATGGGTGGGTTTCGGAGGGAAAGTGGTTTGAATTTGAAGGGTGAGGTAGGTGGGGTTTTATGAAGGATGGATGTGAGTGGTGAAGAGAAAGATGGGATTTGATAGGTGAAGGGTTTTTAGGGAAGAGGTGTTGAGGTGATTCGTGAATGGGTGAAGAAGCGAGAGAGTGGTGGGGTAGGTGGGGATCCTGTGGGGTCCACAGATCCTGAGGTGTCAAGGAAAAGTCATCCCTGCACCAAGTGGCAAGCAATAATGCGTTTTGAGCCAATTCTGGCGTTAAACGCCGGGCTGGTGCCCATTTCTGGCGTTTAACGCCGAATGCTTGCTCTTTTCTGGCGTTTAACGCCAGTCTGGTGCCCCTTTCTGGCGTTAAACGCCCAGAATGGTGCCAGACTGGGCGTTAGACGCCCAACAGCTAGCCTCACTGGCGTTTAAACGCCAGCACGCTCTCCTCCAGGGTGTGCTGTTTTTCTTTCTGTTTTTCATTCTGTTTTTGCTTTTTCAATTGATTTTGTGACTTCTCATGATCATCAACCTACAAAAGAACATAAAATAACGAAGGAAAATAGATAAAATATAACATTGGGTTGCCTCCCAACAAGCGCTTCTTTAATGTCAGTAGCTTGACAGAGGGCTCTCATGGAGCCTCAGAAATATTCAGAGCAATGTTAGAACCTCCCAACACCAAACTTAGAGTTTGAGTGTGGGGGTTCAACACAAAACTTAGAAGTTGGTTGTGGCCTCCCAACACCAAACTTAGAGTTTGACTGTGGGGGCTCTGTGTGGCTCTGTTTTGAGAGAAGCTCTTCATGCTTCCTCTCCATGATGACAGAGGGATATCCTTGAGCCTTAAACACAAAGGATTCTTCATTCACTTGAATGATCAATTCTCCTCTATCAACATCAATCACAGCCCTTGCTGTGGCTAGGAAGGGTCTGCCAAGGATGATGGATTCATCCATGCACTTCCCAGTCTCTAGGACTATGAAATCAGCAGGGATGTAATGGTCTTCAACTTTTACCAGAACATCCTCTACAAGTCCATAGGCTTGTTTTCTTGAATTGTCTGCCATCTCTAGTGAGATTTTTGCAGCTTGCACCTCAAAGATCCCTAACTTCTCCATTACAGAGAGAGGCAGGAGGTTTACACTTGACCCTAAGTCACACAAGGCCTTCTTGAAGGTCATGGTGCCTATGGTACAAGGTATTGAAAACTTCCCAGGATCCTGTCTCTTTTGAGGCAGTTTCTGCCTAGACAAGTCATCCAGTTCCTTGGTGAGCAAAGGGGGTTCATCTTCCCAAGTCTCATTCCCAAATAACTTGTCATTTAGCTTCATGATTGCTCCAAGGTATTTAGCAACTTGCTCTTCAGTGACATACTCATCCTCTTCAGAGGAAGAATACTCATCAGAGCTCATGAATGGCAGAAGTAAGTCCAATGGAACCTCTATGGTCTCATTTTGAGCCTCAGATTCCCATGGTTCCTCATTGGGGAACTCATTGGAGGCCAGTGGACGTCCATTGAGGTCTTCCTCAGTGGCGTTCACTGCCTCTTCCTCCTCTCCAAATTCGGCCATGTTGATGGCTTTGCACTCTCCTTTTGGATTTTCTTCTGTATTACTTGATAGAGTACTTGGAGGGAGTTCAGTAATTTTCTTGCTCAGCTGACCCACTTGTGCCTCCAAATTTCTAATGGAGGACCTTGTTTCAGTCATGAAACTTTGAGTGGTTTTGATTATATCAGAGACCATGGTTGCTAAGTCAGAGGTATTCTGCTTAGAACTCTCTGTCTGTTGCTGAGAAGATGATGAAAAAGGCTTGCTATTGCTAAACCTGTTTCTTCCACCATTATTGTTGTTGAAACCTTGTTGAGGTCTCTGTTGATCCTTCCATGAGAGATTTGGATGATTTCTCCATGAAGGATTATAGGTGTTTCCATAGGGTTCTCCCATGTAATTCACCTCTTCTATTGAAGGGTTCTCAGGATCATAAGCTTCTTTTTCAGATGAAGCTTCCTTAGTACTGCTTGGTGCATTTTGCATTCCAGACAGACTTTGAGAAATCATATTGACTTGTTGAGTCAATATTTTATTCTGAGCCAGTATGGCATTTAGAGTGTCAATCTCAAGAACTCCTTTCTTCTGATTGGTCCCATTGTTCACAGGATTCCTTTCAGAAGTGTACATGAATTGGTTATTTGCAACCATTTCAATCAGCTCTTGAGCTTCTGTAGGCGTCTTCTTCAGATGAAGAGATCCTCCAGCAGAGCTATCCAAAGACATCTTGGATAGTTCAGAGAGACCATCATAGAAAATTCCAATGATGCTCCATTCAGAAAGCATATCAGTGGGACACTTTCTGATTAATTGTTTGTATCTTTCCCAAGCTTCATAGAGGGACTCTCCTTCCTTCTGTCTGAAGGTTTGGACTTCCACTCTAAGCTTACTCAATTTTTGAGGTGGAAAGAACTTTTCCAAGAAGGCATTGACTAGCTTTTCCCAAGAGTTCAGGCTTTCTTTGGGTTGTGAGTCCAACCATATTCTAGCTCTGTCTCTTACAGCAAAAGGGAATAGCATAAGTCTGTAGACCTCAGGGTCAACCCCATTAGTCTTGACAGTGTCACAGATTTGCAAGAACTCAGCTAAAAACTGATGAGGATCTTCCAATGGAAGTCCATGGAACTTGCAATTCTGTTGCATTAGAGAAACTAATTGAGGCTTAAGCTCAAAGTTGTTTACTCCAATGGCAGGGATAGAGATGCTTCTCCCATAGAAGTCGGGAGTAGGTGCAGTAAAGTCACCCAGCACCTTCCTTGCATTGTTGTTATTGTTGTTGTTTTCGGCTGCCATGGATTCTTCTTCTTTGAAGATTTCTGTTAGGTCCTCTACAGAGAGTTGTGCCTTGGCTTCTCTTAGCTTTCGCTTCAAGGTCCTTTCAGGTTCAGGATCAGCCTCAACAAGAATGCTTTTGTCCTTGCTCCTGCTCATAAGAAAGAGAAGAGAACAAGAAAATGTGGAATCCTCTATGTCACAGTATAGAGATTCCTTGAGGTGTCAGAGGAAAAGAAAAATAGAAGGCAGAAGTAGAAAATTTGAACTTATCAAAGAAGATGGAGTTCGAATTTTGCATTAAGGAATAGTGTTAGTCCATAAATAGAAGGATGTGAGAAGAGGGGAAGTAATTTTCGAAAATCAAGTAAAAGATTTTGAAAACATTTTGAAAAACACTAATTGATTTTCGAAAATAAAAGTGGGAAAGAAATCAAGTGATTTTTGAAAAAGAATTTGAAATTAGAAATCAAAAAGATTTGATTGAAAGTTATTTTGAAAAAGACGTGGTTAAGAAGATATGATTGGTTTTAAAAAGATGTGATTAAGAAGATATGATTTGAAAAACATTTTTAAAAAAAATTTGATTTTGAAAATTAATGACTTGGCTATCAAGAAAAGATATGATTCAAACATTAAACCTTTCTCAACAGAAAAGGCAACATACTTCAAATGTTGAATCAAATCATTAATTGATAGCAAGTATCTTTGAAAATGGAAAGAAATTGAATTTGAAAAAGATTTGATTGAAAAGATATGATTTGAAAAAGATTTGATTTTGAAAAGATTTTGAAAACTTGAAAAAAAAATTGCATTGAAAACAAAATCTTCCCTCTTGTGCCATCCTGGCGTTAAACGCCCAGAATGGTGCACATTCTGGCGTTTAACGCCCAAAACTCTACCCTTTTGGGCGTTAAACGCCCAACCAGGCACCCTGGCTGGCGTTTAAACGCCAGTCTGTCCTTCTTCACTGGGCGTTTTGAACGCCCAGCTTTTTCTGTATAATTCCTCTGCTGTATGTTCTGAATCTTCAATTCTCTGTATTATTGACTTGAAAAGACACAAATTAAAAATATTTTTGGATTTCTAATAGTGAGGAATAATCAAAATGCAACTAAAATCAAATAATAATGCATGCAAGACACCAAACTTAGCAATTTGTATACTACTGACACTAATGAGAATGCATATGAGACACATAAACACTCAAGTCAAGAGGAATTAAAGATCAGAGTAATGAAATCATCAAGAACATCTTGAAGATCACTAAGACACATGAATGAATGCAAGAAAAACAGAAACATGCAATTGACACCAAACTTAAAATGAGACTCTAGACTCAAACAAGAAATTTTTTGGATTTTATGATTTTCTAAATTTTTTTTGTGCTTTTTCGAAAATTAAGTGGAAAAAGAAAATGAAGGTATCAAAATTCTTAATGAGAATTCCAGGAATCATGCAATGTTTAGTCTAAGACTCCGGTCCAGGAATTAGACATGGCTTCACAGCCAGCCAAGCTTTCAAAGAAAGCTTCGGTCCAAAACACTAGACATGGCCAAAGGCCAGCCAAGCCTTAGCAGATCACTGCTTCAATAGCAAGATTGATAGAAATCAACAAGCTCTTGTGATGATAAGTTGAAACCTCAGTCCAATGAAATTAGACATGGCTTCACAGCCAGCCAGATTTCAACAGATCATCATGAAACTCTAGAATTCATTCTTAAGAACTCTGAAGAAAAAAAAATACCTAATCTAAGCAACAAGATGAACCGTCAGTTGTCCATACTCGAACAATCCCCGGCAACGGCGCCAAAAACTTGGTGCACGAAATTGTGATCAATACTTTTCACAACACAAATAATCCCCGGTGATGAATCCAAAAACTTGGTGTTCAATACCATGGCATAAACACAACTTCGCACAACTAACCAGCAAGTGTACTGGGTCGTCCAAGTAATAAACCTTACGCGAGTAAGGGTCGATCCCACAGAGATTGTTGGTATGAAGCAAGCTATGGTCACCTTGTAAATCTTAGTCAGGCAGACTCAAATGGATATGAATGATGATATACGAATAAAACATAAAGATAAAGATAGAGATACTTATGTAATTCATTGGTAGGAATTTCAGATAAGCGTATGAAGATGCTTGTCCCTTCCGTCTCTCTGCTTTCCTACTGTCTTCATCCAATCCTTCTTACTCCTTTCCATGGCAAGCTTATGCAAGGGTTTCACCGTTGTCAGTGGCTACCTCCCATCCTCTCAGTGGAAATGTTCAACGCACCCTGTCACGGCACGGCTATCCATCTGTCGGTTCTCAATCAGGCCGTAGTAGAATCCAGTGATTCTTTTGCGTCTGTCACTAACGCCCCGCCTTCAGGAGTTTGAAGCACGTCACAGTCATTCAATCATTGAATCCTACTCAGAATACCACAGACAAGGTTAGACCTTCCGGATTCTCTTGAATGCCGCCATCAGTTCTAGCCTATACCACGAAGACTCTGATCTCACGGAATGGCTGGCTCGGTTGTCAGGCGAGCACTCGGTTGTCAGGCGATCAACCATGCATCGTGTATCAGGAATCCAAGAGATATTCACCCAATCTAAGGTAAAACGGAGGTGGTTGTCAGGCACACGTTCATAGGTGAGAATGATGATGAGTGTCACGGATCATCACATTCATCAAGTTGAAGAACAAGTGATATCTTGGAACAAGAACAAGCGGAATTGAATAGAAGAACAATAGTAATTGCATTAATACTCGAGGTACAGCAGAGCTCCACACCTTAATCTATGGTGTGTAGAAACTCCACCGTTGAAAATACATAAGAACAAGGTCTAGGCATGGCCGAATGGCCAGCCTCCCAAAGAGGGTTCAATCATAAAAACATGATCAAAAGCTCTAAATACAATAGTAAAAGGTCCTATATATAGAGAACTAGTAGCCTAGGGTGTACAGAGATGAGTAAATGACATAAAAATCCACTTCCGGGCCCACTTGGTGTGTGCTTGGGCTGAGCATTGAAGCATTTTCGTGTAGAGACTCTTCTTGGAATTAAACGCCAGCTTTTATGCCAGTTTGGGCGTTTAACTCCCATTCTTGTGCCAGTTCCGGCGTTTAACGCTGGGAATTCTGAGGGTGACTTTGAACGCCGGTTTGGGCCATCAAATCTTGGGCAAAGTATGGACTATCATATATTGCTGGAAAGCTCAGGATGTCTACTTTCCAACGCCGTTGAGAGCGCGCCAATTGGGCTTCTGTAGCTCCAGAAAATCCGCTTCGAGTGCAGGGAGGTCAGAATCCAACAGCATTTGCAGTCCTTTTTAGTCTCTGAATCAGATTTTTGCTCAGGTCCCTCAATTTCAGCCAGAAAATACCTGAAATCACAGAAAAACACACAAACTCATAGTAAAGTCTAGAAAAGTGAATTTTAACTAAAAACTAATAAAAATATACTAAAAACTAACTAGATCATACTAAAAACATACTAACAACAATGCCAAAAAGCGTACAAATTATCTGCTCATCAACACCCCTCTTTTACATAATTGCCCATTTATTATGGCATAATTAGTTGCTTTTAATCGCAACTTTTTAGCTTCTTTTAAATGATCAAGCAAAATTCCACATTCTAAGTACATGTAAATTGGGTCCATCCAAGTGTTGACATCACTAGAATGTGAAATCATTACATTAGACATAGTAACGAAAGGCTCAGAAAGAACTTCTTATATTAAGCTTTGACTTCCACTTCCAGGTGTAGTATTAGCCAACTTGGATAACACATCAGTTTGTGTATTCTGTTCTCTGGGTATATGTTTAATATGAAAGGAGTCAAAATGTTGTACCTCATTCTTTGCCTTTTTTAGGTACAGCCAAAACAATAGATCCCTAGCTTGATATTCTCCATTAGCTTGGGAGGTTGCAATTTCTGAATTACTAAATCTTGTGATTTTCTTTGCTCTGACTTCACAAGCTAATGCCAATCCTGTAACCAATACTTCATAATCAGCTTTATTATTTGAAATAGGACAGTCAATTTTTACAGAGGCTTTAATTACCATGTCTTCTCCTTTAGGTAGGATGAGACCAGCACCTCCATTTTTAACATTTGAAGCTCCATCCACATCAACTTCCCATTCCGGTAGATCGGTAATATGATGAGTCATTTCAGCTAAAAAATCAATTATCGCTTGAGCTTTAATGGCAAAGCGAGGTTCATATCAAACTGAGATAATTCTATTGACCAACACACCATCCGACTTGCTAAATCTAACTTTTGCAAAACCTTTTTAATCAATTGATCGGTTCATACTACAATTAAGTAACTTTAAAAGTACTATCGTAACCGACGCGACGATGTTAATAACGCAAAAACTATTTTTTTTTAATTTGAATATTTTAATTCAGGTTTTCAAGAATCTTACTAATAAAATAGATAGGTCGTCGATGCTTACTATCATCTTCCAAAACTAAGGCTGAAGCCACAGTTTCATTAGTTATTGATAAATAAAAGTATAAGGGCTTTCCAGGTTCTGGCTTTGCTAGAATAGGAAGAGACGATAATAAGTTTTTAAAGTATTGAAATGTTGTTTCACACTCCTCTGTCCAAACGAAATTAACACATTACTTCATTAGATTAAAAAATGGCTTTGTCTTTTTAGCAGAAGCTCCTAAAAACCTAGACAAAGCAGCTAACTACCTGTGAGTCTCTATACCTCTTTTTTATTCTAAGGACTCGACATGTCTCTTATAGCCTAACATTTCTTAGGATTAGCTTCAATACCCCTTTGCATTACCATAAAGCCCAAGAATTTACCTCCCCATACTCTAAACGCACATTTGGCCAGATTCAGCCTCATCAGGTGAAGTTAGAGACAATCAAAGATTTTCTGAAAATCAGCAATCAGGTTGCATCCTCTATCGTCTTTATCAATATATCGTCGACGTAGATCTCCATGTTCTTTCCGACCCGTTGCTTAAATACTTGTCTTTGATAAGTGACCCTTGTATTTTTCAAACCAAAAGGTATTACAGTATAACAATAAATTCCTATTGGGGTAATGAAAGTAGTCTAATATTCATCAGGCGGATGCATTGGTATTTGGTTATAACCACTATATGCATCTAGGAAACTTAGAATCTAATATCCTGAGACAGAATCAATCATATTATAAATATTGGATAATGGAAAATAGTCTTTTGGGTAAGCTATGTTTAAATTAGTATAATCAACATACATTCCTCATTTTCTATTAGATTTTTTAACGATTACAATATTGATAACCATGCTGAATAAGTTAACTCCCTAATAAACCCGGTATCCAATAGGAATTGTACTTATTTTTTAACCTCAACATCTCGGTCATATGACATCTTTTAGTTTCATTGCACAATCGGCTTGAATGTTGGGTCAATAGCAAGTTGGTGGGATACGAATGTAGGATCTATTCCAGACATATCAAAAGGTTCCCATGGAAACAAGTCCATGTTACCTCTTAAAAAATTTTGAAGTTCTGACTTTAGGGGACGAGGTAGATCTCTATTGATCATGTTATATTTGTCTACAACATGACAATTTAGAACTTTTCTAAGTTTCCCTTGGGCCCTAACCTTGGCTCCCTTGAGCTCGTGAGTCAGATCCACCAAAAATACTCTAGTGGAGTCCTTGGCTTTATCTCTCAAGGAAAGCTTGCCTTGTTATTCTTTATAGTAGCTATCCGATCTCCTTAGATTGTGGCTACTCAACCTTTAGAAGTCAAAAACTTTATCACTAAAAATTTTGTTGAGATAAATACACGAAGGTCATTGATTGCCTTCTTCTCTAGGATCACATTATATTCTGTGGAATCCTTAAGGACTACAAATTCAACATGTACTACCTGAGTATTAGCACCTTCCCCTACTATGAAAAGGAGATCTATAACCTACTACTCCTTGGAAGTATGATTTTAAATGATGATCCTTCATGCCTAGAGCATCATAGGCATTTCTAAAGAGTAGATTTAAATCTGCTCCAGTATCAACCAAGATTCTTTTAAAAATATCATTTTCCAACTTTGCTGTGGTTACCAATGGCTCATCATTGTCAGATGTTGCATATTGAAAATCATCTGTAGTGAATTGCATAGTTGAGAAATTTTCTACCTTCAAAATTTTTGAGCTTAAAGCCTTGATATCTTTCTTCAGTGCATTCCTAGAGTTTGCCAATCCATTCTTCCCTACAACCACGTTCCTCACCACCTGTGCAATATCATCTTGGATCTCAACAGGTTTGGCATTTCTGGGATTTTTAGTTTCCCAATCTTCATCATCATTATGCCGTCTTGGTGGCCTAACATGCTGAATGAACTTGGAAAGCTTTCTATCCTGAATTACTTGTTCCAAGGCATCCTTTAAATCGATGAAATCTTTAGTCCTGTGACCATAGGACTTGTAATAGTCACAGTATGGTGATGTAACACCCTACCAGTCATATTCTTATGCTCGAGTCATAAGTCAATGATAATAAGGTGGTACGATTCAAGATGGAGTTGTAATACATATAGATATAATTAAAAGAGAAGCCTGAAAAGGAAATAAAAAAAATCACGAGTGCAAACACACACATATCGACTAAGATGCGTTCGAAAACAACAACAATTAATAACAGTTCCTCTCTCTCCCAAATATACATCAAAGCCCCTATATGCAAGGTTTCAAAAGAATATATATACATATATATCATTAAAACTTTCCAAAATAAGGGGGAAAGAAATCTAAACAAAATACAACACAGAATTCAAGAGAACTTCGTCATCTTTCAGACGAACTGCAGCTCACCATGGAACACTAGGACCTGCATATGAAAATCAAGGAATATATATAGAATGAGAACCCTCAACCCATGGGTTAATACGGATAAAAATGCCAAATAGATACAATATAAGATAATAGGAACTCTCTAAATAATCTTAAGCTTCCATACAATAATCTTTTCATCCTAGGTTCTCACTAATCCGTGATTAGGCAACTATCATAGGAAATTCTAATCTAATTCACCTTGCTAATTATTTCCACAACTTTCCAAACTCCAAACAAAATAGACATCAATGTCAACCGACACCAGCATGAGGGGCCTCTGCAACACCTTAACTTTTAGCACCTCATGATTGCACTAAAAGTCCAGCGTCACCTACCTCTACTCCTTTAATTTCATACTATATTTATTTAATATTGAGTCTTTGCAAATACGAACCGAAACTTTTAATTAAGAAAACAAAGATTCTTTATTTTAAACCACTTAACCACAAAGGTATATATATTCACATAGCATTAAATACATATACTTATTCCAAGATTCTCAAAAAAAAATCCTACCCCTCTAAAACTAAAAACAATAAACGACGAGAAAAAAATAAATTCTAACAACCCAACTCGTGAACATAATCTTCTATGCTCTTGTAGCTCCGCACTAAACTTTTGTACCTGTAATTGAAAAGGGTGGAAAATAGGGGGTAAGAACTGGGGAGTTCTTAGTAGGGTCGGGGTATATAGTTATATTCATTTTATATATACTTGGTTAGCAATAACAGTCAACAAAGTACAATCCAATTCAACAATTATAGAACACAGAATTCAAACAATCATTTAGCACACCCACAATCACAGAAAACACATTCACAAACAAATATGCACAAACAAGTATGATGCATATTGATAAACCCCATTTGTAGGATTTATCTTGTATTGATTTTAGGGGATTTTATCACCTTTTACCCACATTTATTCAATGAAATAGCATGGTTTTGTATATTCTCCTTTAATTGTGCTTAAGAGTGAAAACATGCTTTTTAGGTCTTAAAATAGCTAAATTTAATTCACCTTGATTCCATTAGATGCCTTGATATGTTTGTTAAGTGATTTCAGATTTAGGAGGTAAAGATTGGACTAAGGGAATGAAGGAAAAGTATGTAAAAATGCAGAACTCATGAAGAAATGTAGGAATCGCAAAAGCTGTCAAGCCGACCTCTTTGTACTTAATCGGTCATAACTTGAGCTACAAAAGTCCAAATGATGCGGTTTCAGTTGGGTTGGAAAGCTAACATCCGGGGCTTCGAAACGATATAAGATTTGCCATAGTTGCTACAAGTATGGTGACGCGTATGCGCACTGTACGCGCACGCGCCGTTGCTGCCACCTGGTTCACTTAAAGCAAAACGTGGCCAGCGAATTCTAAAGCCTTGTGGGCCCAATCCAACTCATTTCTGATGCTATTTAACCCAAGGAGTGAAGGGGGAATCAACATACTTTCACAACATTTAGATGTTAGTTACCATTAGTTCATTCCCACTCATTAGGATTAGTTTAGAAGTAGTTTCTAGAGAGAGAAGCTCTCACTTCTCTCTAGGATTAGGATTAGGATTATGTTTAGTTCTTAGATCTAGGTTTTAATCTTTGCTTTCTTCCACTTCTATCTCTCAATTCTTTATTGCTACATTCATCTTCTCTTATTCTTTTGTTGTAATTTCCTTTATGTTGTTCTTATATTTTGTTGTAGATCTACTTTTGTTCCTTCCTTTCTCTTTCAATTCAATCAAGGTAATTCATAATAATTGTGTTCCTTTTGATTTGTTGTTGTTAATTCTTTGCAATAATTGTTGTTAGATCTTGTTCTTGTTGTTGATTTACTATGCTTTCCTTTTATGCCTTCCAAGTATTTGATGAAATGCTTGGTTGGATTTTAGTGTAGGTTTTGTTCCTCTTGGCCTAGGTAGAGTGATTAGTGACTCTTGAGTTATCTAATTCCTTTGTTGATTGATAATTAGAAGTTGCTAATTGATTTGAATGCCTCTAAAGCTAGTCTTTCCTTTAGGAGTTGATTAGGACTTGAGGAATCAAATTGCTTCATCCACTTGACTTTCCTCAATGGTTAGAAGTTAACTAAGTGGGAGTAATGGATAATTTGTTATCACAATTGAGGAGGATAACTAGGATAGGACTTCTAGTACTCATATCTTGCCAAGAGCTTTGTTAGTTGTTAGTTTATTTTCTTGTCATTTATATTTCTTGTATAAAATCTTAAAAACCCCAAAATAACTCACAACCAATAACAAGACACTTTATTACAATTCCTAGGGAGAACGACCCGAGGTTTGAATACTTCGGTTTATAAATTTTAGGGGTTTGTTTTAGTGACAAACAACTTTTTGTATGAAAGGATTAGTGATTGGTTTAGAAACTATACTTGCAACGAGAATTCATTTGTGAAATTCTAAACCGTCAAAAATCCAATCATCACATATGTATCCCTAGTGCAAGTAATAAGCTCATCTGTCAGTTTCAACCGCTTCCGATGTAACTCAGCAACCTTTGTCTGAGTTTGGTTTCCAGTGCCATAACCTCTGTAAGCAACCTCTGTCTTACAGGTGCGACTCTCTTGAGCCGATGTATGCAAACATAATCTCTGTAAGCAACCTCAGTCTTACAGGTGAGGCTCTCTCTAGAAAATGTAGGTATCGATAACCTCTGTAAGCAACCTTTATCTTACATGTGCGACCATCCCCTAGATTGGCCGATGTGTCTCTAGAAGCAAATCTCGGTGGACTCACCACCATATCTCTGCTCATTTTCAGTAGGTACACAATCGTCTTAACTCGTTCTCAATGCCAAACAATATTTCTACTTATCTCCTTTTCGTTTCGTTCTTTCTTTCGTTTCTTTTATTCCTGCTCTCTACTCTCCTGTGGCAAAGGTTATTTAGATTATTTTAATCTTGTATTTTCTTCTTCTTTTTTTCCTTGTTTGAATATAAATCGTCTTCACACTCTTCCCTCATCTCTCCCTAGATATTTTATGAAGAGTGAATCATAAGGTTCTCAACTTAGATTCGTCTTTCTACAGCTTTTAAGTAGGTTATTGTTTAACTCTTCTATTTTGTTATAGTACAATTTACTAATGTATAATATATTTTAAAAATACTTTGATAATAATCTTAATAAATTAATAACAATAATAATAATTTTTTTTATTACTCAAAACTTATTACTTAAGCTTTATTATTAAGATTTTATAAATTATTCTGAATCTTTGAGCTTTCTAAAATATTTATATTCTTACCCTAACATATTTTATAATTTATTAAAATACTCTTACATATAGTATAATTACCAAAATAATATTGCATCGTTTTTAAAATATCCATTTTATTCCTGAACTTCTTAATTATTAATCAAAATACACCAAAACGTGTATAATTACAAAACTAACTTCAATTTTTATTAAATTACTATTTCAATCTCAAATATAAATTTTATTTCCCTAATTATAACTTTACCAAAGGACTGAATCCTATTTCTAAAATTCTTCAAGTTTTCAACTTGAGTTTTAAGTCCGTTTTTAAGCTTTATTATTACCGATTTTTTGCCGCTTTTCATTTAATCTTTTGGCCATCAAACCTCATCAATTTTAATCAATAATTCTCATTTACAACAGCCCTAAAATCAACAAAATAATCCCATCTGGCCTGTTCTTCATGGCCGAACCACAATTCACAAACAACAACAATAATTCAACAAAATTTCGACATAAATTTAATCAAATTCAACTAATAATCAATCAAACCAACATTCACTTATCAAATTCATACTTAATTATTATAAAATTATCAAACCCTACCTCTGTACGAAATTAAAATACTCGAAGCTTCGGAAAAACTTTTTGACCGAGTTACCGAAGAAGAAAATGTCAGAAATCATCTGTGCTTCCTAGAACTCCAATTAGCCGAACTCAAGGGAAAGGAAAGCTACGTCACCGTCAACTTCTACCGAACAAAAGTGATGCCAATGTGTAGAGAAAAAGGATACGAACACTTTTTTTGGATTAGATTTTTTATTGGAGTTATGGATAGCAAGAAATCGAATGCCGAAAGTTCATGGCTTCCATGGTTTCTCGTTGTCTCTCCCTCACGGCCTTCTTTCTTTTTCTTTCTTAGAAATGAACCAGCATGCGTGTATGATGATGATCAATGGTAGAATGATGATTTTGAATGATTTTGTGACACGTAGGGGGTTAGGTGTTAAATATATAAGTTGTTGAGTTAGCGATTCAAGTTTTAAATATTTTAAATGGATAATTATAAAAACTGGATATATTAAAATACAAGTAATAATATATATGAGTTATTAATATAAATGACATTAGCAACATAAAAAAAAGATATATGATGAAGCGTTGGTAAAGCTAAATTCACCGAAGAGTACCAATATTTACTCATCGGCAGATATTAAGCTCGATTATAATATTATTAACTAAAGTCTATTTTTAAATTAAAAATATCAATTACTCAAATTAAAATATACATATAATTTTCATTACTTATAAATTACTAGAATTATAGTAGTTTTAATTATGTAAAATATTTCATCATAAAAAATATATATATAAGAATATGAATTTGATTGAATTCAAACAGTTATAAAATTAATTCAATTACTTATAATAAAATAATTTTTAAAAATAAGAAACTCCAATTTATAAAATAAATTATAACTTATTTATATTTATATTTTTAAAAATGTGGGTTGTTACAATCTCTCAGATGTTCAAACACAAGTAAGACAAACAAATAACACACAAGTAAATTCAAGTAAAGCAATTAGCACATAGTCACTTAATATGCACAATTAAACAAGCCATGACAAGTAGCAAACCCAAGCAAATCAATCAAATGCAAATGAGGCATGCCTACCCTATGGTCGATGAGCTCATCTGTCGATTACACGGCCAAACCCGACTTGTCCAGTAGCTAACCATGGATAGTTCTTGTGTGCGCGCCTCTCCAAGCTCATACTCATATTCATATTCATATTCATTTATCAGTAGCATTGGAGGAACATCCGGGAAGGTCTAAGTGCCCGACCACATCATGCGATGGAAGGTCAACATTCCAACTAGGAGCAAGTGGGACAAAACCACAATCTTTGCGTCTATCCTAGAAGTTCAAATACTAACTGGGAGCAAGCGGCACAAAACCACAATCCTCGCGTCTATCCCAGAAGTTCAAATACTAACTGGGACCAAGCGAGACAAATCACAATTCTTGCGTCTACCCCAGAGGCTCAAATACCAATTGGAAGCAAATAGGACAAAACCACAATCCTTGCATCTACCTCAGAGGCTCAGACCTTAATCCGGAACAAGTGAAACAATGTCACTGCATCTACCGAGACAGGTACATCTCACTATATCCTGGAGCAAGTAGAACAATGTCACTATATCTACCCAGGCAGGTACATTTCAAATCAGACTCAAATTTCATTATCAAATTCATTCTTATTCATATTTCACTTCGTTCATAGTCATAATTATAATCAATCATCATCATCTCTCAATTTCATAATCATCCTCATCATATCTTAATCAAAATAAATCATCATCTCCTCTCAATATCATAACGATACTCATCATATCTTAATCAAGATTAATCATCATTATCTCTCAATATCACAATCCATCTTTCTTCGATTTACTGTCTCGACTCATTAGGTCTCATTCTTAACCCTTCTACCCTCTATTAGACTGGCTCTAGACTCATAACAGAGTTTAAAGAGGTTTAGAAAGCTAAAGAAATGGTTGAAAACTTTAAAAATTTATTTTTTAGCAAAACAGGGTGGTCGCATACGCAAGTATCTTCCGCGTACACATGAGTCCAACATTTGGCAATGTCGCGTACACAGACCACCTTCGCGTACACGAGAGTACTCGGCAGAAACATTTACCTGCGCTTCTGCGTACACATGAATGCCATATCTTCTTAACTCATAATTAATTGTCTCACTCACAGTACCAGGCAGCTTTAAGCCGGTACAGCCGGCTAAAATATTAACACGTATTTTTACGCATTTTTTCGCAGAAAATCACACCTTCCCACTTAGAAAAATTCTCTGAATCCAAATTTCATTGTTAAATTTTTAGATTATAAATTTTTAAATTTCTAACCCTTCTTGCCCCTATTTAGTTAATTACTTATTTAATTAATGTTTAATCAGGCTTACAAGCGACTTGTTTAGAGAAGCCTAGGTCAGATCTGCCTTGCAATGGAAAGTATTTTTCTCTGTGACACTTGTTGGTAGATTTCAATCAATGAAGCCACCAAAGGAGTATATGTCGAGAACTTGCCAACTCGTGATGTTGACGCCTTTGGTGTAGATGATTGCCTCGAGCTTATGGCCTTATTAGGTGATGGAGCTGGTTTTTTCTGTTTGGTGGACATCACTTTCAAGACATCCTCATCTCGCATATATTTCAAAGAAATTTTATGGATCTCCTTCATGGACTTAACATCTTTGGAGGTTAAGTGCCATCTAAAATCACCTTGTAGCTAACGAGCAATAAGAAATAAAAACACGACCTCAGAAGTTCGTATATTAACCGCTAACAATGCCTTATTAAAGCGATGCAAGTAATCTCGGATGCTTTCGCAAACTCTTTGCTCAACACCAAGTAATGAGATCGGGTGCTTGGCTTAAGTTCTTTTGGTAGTAAAATGTGTAAGAAACTCTGTCTTGATATCAACAAAAGAAGATATGAACCTAGAAGGTAGGGTGTTAGGTAGGGTGTTGAACCATGTCATTGCTGGTCTAGATAATGTAACTGGGAAAGCTTTATATCGTATAGCATCCCCAACTCCTTCCAAGTTTATTCTCACCTCAAAAGCATCTATGTGCTCTTGAGGATCCAATTTTTCATCAAAAGCATCTATGTTCATCCGTTTGTTTAGTGCTTTGGCAAGCGAATATGAAGGACATGTGAAGCAAATGGAGTTTGTCCCATAATAACGTGTTACCGAATATTCCTATGCCTTTTATGACTTGGACACCTTTTCAGAGTTTACCTGTTTTTAGATTGGGCTGAATGGGATTCAGTCCTTGTTCTCTTCTCTGAATCACGACATTCTTCATCGCGTTGGGGAGACTTCCTCCTATTCCCTTGAGGTGAACGAGAGCGATGACGATCATCTTCCTAATGTCGTCTATGACCCCGCTCTAGGATTCTCCTATCATGACTATTATGTCGGCTCTTATCGTTCGACTTTCGAATCGAGATCGTCGTGACATCGACTGTTCTACTAGCTGTCGTTCCAACTCCTGTACTTGATGACACACTTTCTGCATCGCATGGACATAATCCTCCCTCAACCAACGAAATGTCGATATCTAGTGTTTTAAACTTCTCGACGTTTGAAACCTAGGGGGTTTGATGCTGATGCTCTCCTTCATTGGAATTGAGGGTGACTTCAGTTTCATGTCTATAATCCTTATTTTTCTATTCCTTAAAAAGAGTATTTTGGGTTATTTGGTGAATAGTATATTATACTTTTACTTCTCGATCAGCCATGGTGTCAACTTCTTAGAATCTCTACAGATGAGGCCAAATATTTGTATTTATTGTTGAGGTTACGAGCTGAGGAGCTTTGGGGATCCTAATTTGAATTGTGTTAGAACCAGATCAGAAGAGCAACTTACAATGACACTCATGCAATTCAAGCCTGAAACAAAGCAGAACTCAGCTCTATTTGCATGTCCAATAGCCCTACATCGTTCTAGAGATGGTGGCTTGCTGTCATGAAAGAGCTGAAAAGGACCAGATTAGAAGAAGAAATCAAGATCGACAACAACTCTCTTTTGGAAGCTATGGCAAGATCGGAACCAACTAATTTTTTAGCAGTAGTCCTCGAACCCATATAGCACAGCAATAGTGGGCATGGAACTCTCTAATGAGTTTTAACCATTTCTTAGATATATTTTTCTCTCTGTAAATATATTTTATTATACATATATCTACTTAATATACTAAAACTGGGTTTTCCCCAACTAATGAAGGTGAGGTGTCGATCTCTCATGACTCTGTTTTCCCTCCAAAATGAACTTTCCTATTCTCTATTCTAAATTATTTTATAAAAAATATCTTTATTATAATTATATTATAATTAATATTTAATAAATAATACATAATTATACTAATTTAGAAACATATCTTTATTACAATTATATCAAATCAATATCTAATGCATTATTAAACTACTCATCAATTATCAATTAAAAATACTTTTAATCATTTTAATAATAATAATAATATATGATAATGATAATTACCCGTGATATCATTTATTGAAAAAAATATAACATAAAAACTATCATTTATTTAAAATATCATTTATTGTATTTAATTCATAAAAAAAATATATTTCACTTTTATTATTGATTAGAAGGAACCTATTTATATTTTGATTAATTTTATTTATTTATTTATTATTATTATTATTATTATTATTATTATATTTAATTTACAGAAAGATAAATTAATAATCATATTATTATTTATCAATATATTAATATTGATAATGATTACATAAAAATTATTTAATATTTAATATTTTTATATTATTTATTTTCTATATATTTTGATATATTTATAAATATTTTTTATTATTTTTATATGCTATATGTTTACTTCTACTATTTAAAATTTATGGATCCGTCACTACTTTTGAGCGTGTTTCTTAATTTATTTTTTATAATTCATTGAATACAATTTATTACAGTAAATTAATTATATTAACTAATTGATTTGATTAGATATTTAAATATCACACGATTTATTATAATTCATATCAATTAAATAATTGTAATTTATTATATCAATTATTTTAATTCATTAATTTATAAGTTACATAATAGCATAGATGATTTGTTACTTATAATGATTAAATACAATAAATACAGATTAATTTAGTTAAAAAAATCATTGTCTCATATGTTTTTTTATTTATTTTTTTAATTTATTAAATTCAATCGATTATAATAAATTAATTATATCAACTAATTAATTCAATCAATTATTTCCTAATTTATTTTTTTGAATTCAATAGATCAAATAAAATTAATTATACTAATTATTTGTATCAACTAACTGATTTGATTAATTCTTAAAAATATTTTTATTTAATTTATTTAAATACATAAATTATAACTTATTAGTTATTTAATTTTATTACGATAAATATCAAATTCTATTCCGAATATAAAAATATAAAATTTTATTCTTTCCATTTTTATTTTACCACTATAAAAGACCATATATGCTAGAAGAAAATATCATTCATTTACCAATTACTCTTTTATTAGGTAGCTTTTACAATAATTCTTTTTCTTCCTATGAGGCGTCGTTGTAAGAAGTCAACTATCGTGAACAAAAACCACCACACACTCTTCAACTCCCATGCTCATCATTCAGAGCAATATATGATATGTTATCCATGAAGCATTTATAAACCATGGTGTTATCATGTATGCATAAATAAAAAAATTTCATAATTAAGCTTAAGTCATTTACCTGTTTATGTAGTATATTATAGTGTAAAATTACTTTCAATTTGTGTTGTGCAATGATATTATGGTTTAATTTAAGCTTTTATTTTAGAACTGTGTTATGATTTTATCTCATCATTTTCTCTTAGATATCAAGTTGATGTATTTTTATTTATTATTATTGAAAACGGATGTGATATAAAATTTGTAAAAAAATAAAATAAAATAAAACTCTCACACTCAATTTATTTTATCGTAGTCTTTTATCTCTTCTATTTTTTTTTATTTTCTTCTTATTCATTTTTTTATATATCATATAATTTATTATAGTTTATACCAATTAATTAATTATAATTCATTATATCAGTTAGTTTAATTCATTAATTTATAATATGCATGATAAAATAGATTATTTGTTACTTATACATTTATTCTTCTAAATCTAGATCTGAATAATTATATTTTTAGTTTTAGTTATGAACAAAATATTATTAATAATAAATAATAATTAACCACTCATACTTTTAGTCAAAGTGTTTGGATGATTTTTATATTTATTAATATTAATGGTTGATTATTTTTCGTCAATAAATTGTATTATAATTTTATGTTAGTTCATAATTGATTAATGATTAATATTCATGAAACTATGTTATTCTAAATTTTATATTTTACAAATATTTTATTTAAATGTATTTTAAACATAAAAATATATTATTTTTAATAATATTATACTTTTACTTTTTTTAATTATTCTAAATGAATATTTTATCAAATACTAATTAAAGTCATTCTTCTATTTGTTTTTACTAATTTATTATCTAACTATTATATAAAATTAAAATCGTATTATTGAATTTAATATTAAAGTTAATTTGACTTTTTATTTAGAGTATTTTTGGATTTTTTTAGTCTAATCAACCAAAATTATTCAATTATAAATAGTCACTTCTATCTTATTTTATATTATTAACTAATTAAAATTACTAAAAGTTAATAATACAATTCGATTTTATATTTTTATATTTAGTTCAATCCATCTAACCTATATAATAATCATTTTAATTTTTATATTTTATAATGTAATACTATATACATTAATAGTAAAATAACATAGTAAATTTTCATGTTTTAATATTAAATATAAAGCTAATACATACAAAAAATTTTAAACTTTTAAATCAATACGAATCATTGTAAATAATACTTATTTATGGCATAAACAAAGAAATACAGAATCTTAAGTTTTGCATATAAAAATTTAGGAACATGTTATATGTACAAATGTAAATGCATAATATTATTTTTTTAATGGTGTAGACTAATAACTTTAATTTTATTTCCTGGTCAAATTAAAAAAAAAGTCGTAATTTTAAAGGTAGTCAGAAAAAAACAACAAAATTAATAAAAAAATAGTTAACTTATATTATTCTATTAATTTATTTAATATATTAAATTATTTTTATTTATATTAAAATTAATTTTAAATATTTTAAAATAAAAATATAATTAATTATAATTTGTATCTTAAATTATGTTGAGTACATGATATTCTATTGTGCTGCTAAATGTAAAAATGAGATAATAAATATAATTTTATCTCTTAATTCAGTATATTTATTTATATTTTATACTGTTTTATGATTAATTTTATACGGTGTTGGTATATTAAATAAAAATACCTGTTATAATAACAAAAAATAAAATAAAATTTCAATCAATACTTTTATATTCTTTACTTTTTTTCAGTTTTATTTTGGATTTTAATTTATTACTAAGAGGTAGTGAAATTCTATTGATATTGAAATAAAGTTGCAAAAAAGTCCATAGGGTAGAATAAATAAAATAATATGATACCCACATTACAACATCTAAATGAAACAACCTAGGATCTAAAATATTTATCTTTCTCTTTCTCGCCGTCTATTATATTATCGATTCTATTATATAAAAATCGATTTTTTACATTTAATGATAGAGTCAACGTAGCATGTTTATGAGAGTGTTTCTTAATTTATTTTGTTTGACTCATTAAATACAATTTATTATTATGCAATAATTATATCAACTAATTGATTTGATTAGATATTTAAGTATCACATAATTTAAAATTATGTATATTGATTTGATTTTTATGATATATAAATTTAAGGAATAAATTAAAATAATATAACTTATTACTTACAAATACAAAATTAATTTAGTCAAAAATTTATTATTTTCCAATCTTCTATACATAAAAATGATAAAATAAAATTGTAAAAATAATCTTTTTATCGTTTTTGCTATTTTAATTTTATTATTCGTTTTATTTTCTTTAATTTTATTTTCTCCAACTAATAAAAGTGGGGTGTCAATTTCTCATGAATTCATTTTTCCTCTAAAATGAAATCACTATTTTCTCTTCTAAATTTATTTTAGAAAAATATCTTTATTATAATTATATTACAATTAACATTTAACGAATAATGCATGATTATACTAATTTAGGAAAATATATTTATTATAATTATATAAAATCAATATTTAATACATCATCAACTAATAAAAATGAAGTGTCAATTTCTCATGAATTCATTTTTCTTCCAAAATGAAAGTACTATTCTCTCTTCTAAATTTATTTTAAAAAAATATATTTATTATAATTATATTACAACATTACAATTATATTACAAGTAGCATTTAATGAATAATGCATAATTATAGTAATTTAGAAAAATAAAATAAAGTCCAGTAATTTATCTTTCGACTGCACACGTATGTAGAATAACTTTTAAGAAGGAGTCACGTATAATAAATATGGTCGATGATTGTAAAACTGTATACTAACATTGATATAATATTATTTCAGGTATATGTTTTGCAGGTATCAAAGAAAAGTATTGAGTTATTTTTTAGTGGATTTAAATTATTTATTGTTTATTAGAGAATTTTGTACATTAGAATTCTCTAACAATTTATTATTTATTTTGAGCTGATTTTGATATGTTCTTACTTGACAGTAAAATAACATATAAAAAATTGTTGGTGGATTTAAGTATTACTAGATTATTTATGGTCACATTGAGTATGTTTAATTTATTAAAAAAGTAAATTACTAAAACTAATTAATAATTATTTTAGAGTTAATACATTTAATACTAGATTAAAAAAAACAAACAATACATAATATGTTACATTTTTATTAACTCAAATTATTATAATTCAAATTAATCTTATCAAAAGAATTTAAAATTATAATTTCAATTTTATCACGTACATAGCACGAGTTATTATACTTGTTCTTTTATGAAATGTGAGTATCTTCTTGTAACTTTCTTTGGTTATTCAAAATGGACCCACATTCCTTGTGTATTCATTTCTCCATTAGAAATGAATAAATAACTAACTTTGATAATAAAATAAAAAATAAAAAAATTTAATATTTTAAATGATTTTGTTCGTATCTGTTTGATATGACGAGCTGAGAAGTTTGAAAGATTCGAATTTAAATTGTATTAAAACGAGGTTAGGAAGATAACCTGCAATAATACTTTGATTTTTAAATTAGTAGTATTTTTAGGTGATAGAGTAAAAAGTATGTTATCTGTTAATTTTTTTTCCCGTTTTTCTAATGTGACCGTTTGTAAACATTTATTAACATATCTCTTAATAATATATCCGTTAAGCCTCATGAACTAGTAACTTAGTAAACTCGTTTAATTAGTATAATAGAACAACTATTCTTGATTTGAACAGATTTCTTATCGTTCCTGTTTAATAATAATAGGACAATTTACGTTTTTAAATTGTTTCAACTCCAAATTTACGCAAATGTATTGTTTTAAAAATGGTTACGCAATTACCTTGTTTCACTATATTATATAAACCGCTATTGGCAGTAGCGGTTTAGAGATGCACAGAAACTGCTAGAGCCAGCAGCGAATTCTGCTCAAAAAATGCATTATAGAAACCGCGACAGCCCATCGCGGTTTATGCTTGAGAGAAGATGATCATAAACCGCTGCTGCCAGCAGCGGTTTATGTGCGTGGGGATATGTGCGTAAACCGCTAGAGGCTATAGCGGTTTACGTTAAGTATGCATCACTATATAAACCGCTGAGCCAGCCGCGGATTATGCAATTGGAGGTTGGGAGAGGAAATTCTAGAGAGAGGTCAGAGCAAGTTGAGAGGGGGTCTGAGGTATTTGAGCTGCGACTTCCGGCGGGATATCATGGCAGAAGACAGAAGGAGCATGTACCGACTGAACGGTGTTGCTCATGTTGCCGGTTCCATTGGTGACGAGGTTAGTTAATTATTTTGGTCTTTTTTTAGGCTAAGCAATTTTTTAGTTAGAAAAATGATATGAATGCAAGCATATACGGATTTTATAGATTAGTCCCTTTTAGTTTTAAAAATAGTATGAAGGTTAAAATATAAAGAATTTTTTTTTTGGAATTTTATAGTTTAAGGTTTGTAATACTTTTATAATTGTGGGTGTTATCTAATAAGTTAAGTTTGTTGTCATTTGTGCTATTGTAGTAAATATTTTACATCTTAATTTCGCTAGTTTATTGACTACTTATTTATAGGTTTTAGGGATTAATTTGTTCACCGGTCAAAAATTTGTTGACATTTTGGAGATATGTGTTATTATTAGATAAGGAATTTCGTTATGGATTGGAGAATTTAATTGTATCCTGCATTGATTGTGCTGTTTTTTGCAGCCCACTAGGTGTATATACAGTGTGAGACGGCAACAGAATATGCCCCTGCATGATAGGACCATCCCGTATTTAGAGAGGGCTGGATTGTACCATTTGGCCAGGCTAAACAGCCATTGGTTCTGGTTGGATGAGCCATTGGTTAGTGCGTTCATTGAGAGGTGGCGTCATGAGACGCACACGTTCCACATGCCTTTTGGAGAGTGCACAGTGACATTGCAGGACGTGGCTTTTCAGCTTGGGTTGCCTGTCGATGGGGAGGCTGTGAGTGGTTGCCTAGGTGAGTTTGAAACATACATTGAGGGTGGTCGACCAGCCTGGGAGTGGTTTCAGGACCTATTCAGTGAGCTGCCACCACCGAATAAGGTTAAGCAGATGACGGTCCACTTTACATGGTTCCACGAGAGGTTTAGTGTGCTACCACCAGATGCGAACGAGGAGACAGTTCGCATCTACGCACGTGCCTACATCATGATGCTTTTATCTACTCAGTTATTTGGGGACAAGAGTGCGAACCGGGTACATATACGGTGGTTGCCATTTGTGGCGAACCTTGATGAGATGGGGCGATATAGCTGGGGTTCGGCTGCGTTGGCTTGGTTGTACCGATGTATGTGTCGGGTAGCAAACAGAAATGTTACTAACCATGCGATGAAAGTAGACTCTTTCTTCATCAACCTGGTCACCCACTCTAACCGGGGAGGTCTTCAGCAAAGCAACGGAACCGTCCATGGTTAACGTGACCCCAAGGATCCAGCGGGGCAGATCCGCATATGACTCCTCCCAATCGCCGTAGATCTGTGCTACTGCCTTCTGCTTTGCCAACCACACCTTCCGATAACTTGGCTTGAAACCATATGTTGCCTCTGTTGCCTCTTGCAACACCTTAATCGAGACCGACGCATCAGCTCTAACCAATGAAAAAATTCTTGCACAAATCACATGATAATCAAGCTGCCTGTGGTCGCTCGAAATCGATGTGGCCATACACGTGTGTGGTCCGTTGTACCTCCTAACTTCCCATGTGCTCTTCCTTTTTCGCATGACTATCCGGATCAACCACGTGCATCCGTTACCGAACTCCTTGCATCTCCCTTGGTATTTTAGACTGTCTGACTCCATAACCCTGTACTCAACTCCACGCCGAATGCTGTAATCTTTCACGCTCAGCACAGCTTCCTCCTTACTCTGGAACGATTGGCCAATCTGAAATTCAGTCAAACCTGTCCCATCATGCATACCCTGTCCATCGAATGTTGCCTCAACATTCTGGTGCTGACCAAGGGCCTCCAAGTTCAAAGACGACAGGTGCGGAGGGTACTCTTGTGTTGCAGAACCGGAACCTCCATGGGCTGCACCTATTGGTATATCATCTTCACTGTCCCCACCAATATCGAGTGGCTCCTCATCGGAATCATCATCACAAAGCGCATTCTCAACTCGATCTGGTCCAACCTCAAACTCAACCTCAGCACGTTCTGGCTCGGGAGGTAGAACTACCGCTGCTACCACAGGCAGTGATGTCGATGCACCGCCCCCTGTGGTCGACTGAGGACCCGGTGCTGATGCCCCAGAGCTATCCACACGATCTTCCAACTTCGCAAACATCTCAAGTATCCTCACCTCCGGAAAACTACGCCTGCAGTGAAACAAGACCTGCAGGTCTTCATCCGACCCAATCACAAAGGTCTCAAACCGCACGCCGGTTGACACAACAGTAATGGAAATCTTGTAAGACAACTTTTTAACCTGCTTCGTACCACAGGTACCGAGCTTCTGTAGTATGCTGAGCTTAATCTCTGCCAATGTACTTGAAGATCGAATAAAAATACTAACCGGTTCTCTATCTGTGAATTTCACACCGTGGCGTTTGCTCTTTTGAATTTTTCCAGAGCAATGGACCAGAGCCACAAAACTATCCTCCCCAACCATTTGTGAATAACACTCTACCTCTCCACATTTGCCCCTCCATGGTTTATATAGGGAACCCAATGACACAGAATACACGTAAACCGCTATGGCCACCAGCGGTTTACGCACGCATTTCAACAAACATAAACCGCTGCTGGCAGCAGCGGTTTATGAAGAACCAAAAATCAACAGAATCCGCTGCTGGCTCTAGCGGTTTCTGTGCATCTCTAAACCGCTATTGCTAGTAGCGATTTATATAATATAGTGAAACAACGTAATTGCGTAACCATTTTTAAAACAATGCATTTGCGTAAATTTGAGGTTGAAACAATTTAAAAACGTAAATTGCCCATAATAATAATAACGACAATTTGCTACCCTAATTTCGTATTGGCATCTAAACAAAAACTCACAAACAAAATTTAATAAAAATATTTAAAATAAAGACATTAATAAAATAAAAAATTCAAAAATATTTAATAACAAAAAATAATTAACTAAAATTAACTAGAACTTGTTTTATTTAATATTCAATAATTATTGTAGCGATTAATAAATACTAAATAAAATAATTTAGTTTTTTTGTCTCTTTAATATTATCGTAATTTAATATTTTTTATTTTTTAATTTTCTAGGTATAACTCTATTATTTTAATTCAAAGTAGCCAAATTCTCACTTAGTCGTTTATTAATCTCTTCATTTTAGTGATTTAATATATACTGACCTATTAAAATATTTATTTAAGGGGGAAAAAAAGCGAGTACATATTCATTTATGGTGCCAAGCTTAGGAATTAAAACACTAGTAAAAAAAGGTATTAAATGAAGCATACCACTGAAAGGTTCATATCTGATGTTTATTTATGGTAAGCAGGGGTGAGAAAGAGAGGAAGAAAAAGAGAATCAGAGATACAGGGACATTGATTGTTGAAGTCAACTCCCCTACAATTTTATTACTATTTATTTATTAATTGATAAAAAAAAAAAGTGAAAATGCAAATGCAAAACGCCGTTGGCGGGTCAATGTCGCTTTAAGCCTTCCCTTCCCTCTCTTCTCTCCATTTGCTGTGAACGCTCAACAATCACAGAACAACGACCACTGCAAATTGAAAAAAATCTCTCTCTCTCTCGCTCTCTTTCTCTCATCTCTCAGCCTTCAAACCATCAACAACAACAAAGATTGTGTATCATAAAGAAGACATTTATAAGGATAATAATAAAGCACCAGCTGCACGTTCTCAAACAACAAATGCAAAAATACTGTTGAATTATTTTTTCTATTCAGATATTCAAATAAATTACCAAACGTAACAGTTCGTAGCGAGAAATAAAAAGAAAAAAGGAAGCATGAAGCAGTTACACAAGCAATCAAGCATGAGTCACCACCACAGGCGCGACGAAGAGATGCAGGGTTCGCACGCGTCGCAACCGTACTCCCCGAAATCGCAGAAGCACAATAGATCCCTCCCCAGATCCATCAACTACCTTCTCCGAGAGCAGCGCCTCATCTTCATCCTCGTCGGAATCCTCATCGGCTCCACCTTCTTCATCATCCAGCCCACCCTCTCCCGTCTCGGTCCACAGGACTCCAAGCCATTCATCCCTGGATCCGGCGGCGTCGTCCACCGCAGTGACGAGCTCGTCGTTCCTCGCGCCAGGGTCGGCAGGGTCCCCGTCGGTGTCAGCTCACGCCGCTTGAGGATTGTAGTCACCGGCGGAGCCGGTTTTGTCGGTAGCCACCTCGTGGACAGGCTTATCGAGCGGGGGAATGACGTCATCGTCATCGATAATTTCTTCACCGGGAGGAAGGAGAATCTGGTGCACTTGTTCGGGGACCACAGGTTTGAGCTCATAAGGCACGATGTCGTGGAACCGATCCTTCTAGAAGTGGATCAGATCTACCACTTGGCTTGCCCTGCTTCGCCGGTGCACTATAAGTACAATCCCGTCAAGACTATCATATCCTTCTTCTAATTTTGTTGTTGATGATTTTTCATTTTTTTTTTGTTTATAGAAATTGCAGTTATATTTAGAATTAGATTGATGTTAGCTGAATGCGATTTAGTGTTTTGTTATCCTTGATTCTATGCGTTTGTGAGTTTACAAGACGAATGTGATGGGAACTCTGAACATGCTTGGCCTTGCGAAGCGTATTGGAGCGAGGTTTCTGCTTACTAGTACTAGTGAGGTGTATGGTGATCCGCTGGAGCATCCTCAGAAGGAGACTTACTGGGGAAATGTGAATCCAATTGGTGAGTTATTTGCTGACTTCTTGTGTTGTGGAGTGTTAACGAATCATTCGTGGTGGTTTGGTTTGGATTCAGTATGTGTGTGTGTTTAAAGATGATAATGTGATTTGGTAATGTAGGTGAGAGGAGTTGCTATGATGAAGGGAAGCGCACTGCTGAAACCTTAGCCATGGATTATCATCGAGGTGCTGGTGTTGAGGTAACATGAATTTAATTCGATCATAGCTGCGATAGGTTGTTTATCTTGTTGGTTGAGAAGTTTATGGAATGGGAAAAACTTGCAGTATACTAGTCTGATGCTCTCTTGTTTGCATCCTGCTTTGTACTTATTGTTTTCCTTGAGGCAAAATGCATACATTGCATAAACGGATTACAGATATGATTTTCTCTACCTGGCTCATATTATTTAGCTTGTAATACGCATATGTATTTGCCTACCAACTCATTAATCTTTTTTGTTTTACCTAAAATGTTCTCTTAAATCAAAGTTCCTATATTTGTGGTATCACCAATTAATGAATAATTTAACTGGGATTTTGTTTCTTTATTGAAAATTTGATTAGGAAGATCAAACAATTAGAATTGTATGCCATTCCGGAAATAGCATCAGTTATTGTGGATAAGGAACAGATATTTGTAATGTGGGACATTAATGGGTCATTTAGCTCTTTCATTTTGCTCATGTTTAATACATAGGTACAATGTGACTGCAGGTTTTTAAGTCCAAAAGTAGACTTAAAAAAATCTGTTTTCTTCTTCAGCCTTATCGGTTGTTGTTATGATTACATATTGAATGCACAGGATTTGATAAAACATAAAATCTATTTTATTAATAAATGTTTTTAAATCCTTTATGCAGAAGAAAAGTAGTAATTAATCCAAAAATAATAGACTTGCTATGATAAAATCTGCAAACCACTTATTACTTTTGAGACTTGAGGCTCATCTGAGTCTTGGTGGTTTATAGGTTCGCATTGCTCGGATTTTCAACACATATGGACCCCGCATGTGTTTAGATGATGGACGTGTTGTTAGCAATTTTGTTGCGCAGGTTTGACTCCCTTCCTGATTTATCTTTTAGAATCTTCTGCGAGAGGATTTTGTGTTCTTATACTTTGTTCTCCCCATGTTTGTTCACAGGCTATTCGCAAACAGCCGATGACTGTATATGGTGATGGGAAGCAAACAAGAAGCTTTCAATACGTCTCTGATTTGGTACTCGTGTATTTTTCTTCACTGTATTATATATCGCTAGCTGAAAAAGATTGACAAATCTGAATGAAAAAATCAAATGACGGATGCAAGATTTGAGTTCATGGGTGGGATTGAAATTTGAAATTGCACCTTGAAAGATATAGCTGCATATTTTCTAAATATGCTTTAACCGCTTGTGAAAATTGAATAGATTTATAGGGGGTAATTGGCGGAATATGTTTATGTACCGAAGCAGCTATGGTTTGGAAGGGTTAAATGAAAAATTGATCATTACTTGTAATTCAAGAAAGTTACTTTATGAATTAATTTTCTAAGCTACTAGAAGTGACCAGTGAGATAGTGGTAGTTGGTAGACTAGTAGGGATTTGGATAATATTCAGGGCTCAATTTTCCATCCTAGCATTGCTCCCATTTTTTATTTTTCCGGGTATAGTTTCAAATCAAATAATCATTTGCAGTCCCCCATTTTTTCAAGCATTGTATGGATGCAAATGGTGAATTTCATTTTCTTTCTCCTCAATTTCACAGGTTAATGGGTTGATGGCTTTGATGGACGGAGAACATGTCGGACCTTTCAACCTCGGTAACCCAGGGGAGTTTACTATGTTGGAGCTGGCCGAGGTATCTTGTCTTCTTTCCAAGTCTATCACTTTTATGTCATCCTTATTTTGGACTTCTGGTTTGGAGTTTTGACTTCTCCTTATGAGGCTCTGGTCAGATCATGTTGTTTTGTTCTTTCCCTACACTATATCTTACAAATCAGTGACATTTTAACCGCACACTTCCATAATGGAATGTGAGGTCCAGGGATTAGAGTGTGTAAGGATTACTAGTGGCATCCTTTTCATGGTTGTCATCTTTTTCATAAATGTGCAGGTTGTTAAACAAACAATTGATCCAAGTGCTACAATAGAATTCAAACCGAATACTGCTGATGATCCACATATGAGGAAGCCAGATATTAGCAAAGCAAAAGAACTGCTGAACTGGGAGCCGAAAATCTCACTGAGAGATGGGTTGCCTCGTATGGTCAGCGATTTCCGGAATCGGATTTTGAATGAAGATGAAACAAAGGGGATGTAGATAACGAAGAGATGCAAACCCCTGTATGTATATGGAGGTGTCTCCCCCTCATTTTCTCTTTCATACACACAGTCATCATCAACAGAAAGTTTTGGTAGTAGGCCACGTTGTTCTGTAGATGTGTCTGCTGTTAACAATTTTCTTTAATTTTGACAAAATTCTTTTCAGATGTTTTCTTCTCTATTGCATTGGTTAGAATTTGTAGTTATTTGATTTTGATATCCAGGAAATTCTCTTTAGGAAATTGTGAATTTTCGAGGCGATGAATTTGGAGTATTCATTGCATGTTATAGGACGATGATACAGTATTTCATTTATTTCATGTGAAGTTGATGTGATTAGAATGGAAGATATTTGAGCCATTTTCTTCACGACTATTGATTAATAAGGAAGTTTAGAGACTAATACTTTTATTAAATTTGGATCGTATTTAATCTGTAAAAGAAAGTGAATAATTTTATATTATTAAATATAATTTTATATATTAAAATTATTAATAGTAATTAATTAATGATTATAAATGATAAAATTTATTGATTTTTAATACTCCTCTTGATTAATTATCATCTAAAAACTTGAGTCCTTTTTTGGCGGTTCATAAAGATGTTTTTCCTTGACGTTGATAGACCGGATGAGATGAGAAATGCTTAAGATTAATTGATTGGTGAAAATTCGTATCCAATTTTCTTTGTGGAAAGATAAGAATAGATAATTTAATATATTTCACTAGATTATTATTTAATAATTTTTAATTATTAATTTACAAAAAAAGTTACATGTAAATTTTTATTTAACTGATAGGTCTATATTCAGCAAAATTATTGGATATAAAATTTTGTAAAAAACCACATGTTCAAAAAAGTTACTGAGCATAAAAATTTGTAAAGGATCATATTTTTAAAATATTAATATTTAATTAATAAAATATATATAATATATAAATTTTGATACATAATATAAAAAATTTAGTATATATTATAAAAATTTTGGTACATAATACAAAAGTTCTAATAGATTAAATATTAATGTTTAACTAATAAAATATACATAACTTAAAAAATTACATGTTAAAATATTGACTCACATGACTAACAAAATATATTTATAATAAAAATTTTTGTATTATGTGCACAAATTTTTAGGTTATATAGATAAGTTTATGCTACCTGTGAAATTTTGTGTACTATATCAATAGATTTTTATATTTTTTAACAAAAATGTCTATATTAAAAAAACCAAAAAAAAAAAAGCTTGTGTCAGGTGTGCGTTATTTATTTATTTATTTTGCATATGTAGCGTCATCGTATTATTATATTATCAATTGTAGAAAAATTTGTTTTAGTAAAATTTTATTTAGCGAAACATTTAGCGTATGCATCTTCAATTCTTCAATTCTTCAATTGTGATTTTCTTTTGTTATATATTATGTTATCATTGATTTGGTCGTTTTAATTTTGTCTATATGTTATATTATTACTTTATCCTTCTCTTATACATCTAGGATAAATTGAAATTTTAAACTTAATTATATAAAACAATGAATATTACTATTTTTTAATATTTTATGAGAATTGATGATTTAATAATATTATAATTGACTAGTTAGGAGTAAAACAGGTATAAAAAAAATAATAATAAGGAGGAAAAGAAACACATCAATAAATTGAATACAATTTTAATAAGTGTCAATTTTATAGAATTAGAAAGATAATTTTCTCAATTATTTCTCTAGACTAAATTATTTGATATATTTAATTAAATTATTTTTTTAATAAATTATTTTTTTTATTTTATACAATACACACTCACTTACATGGACTACTGCTATGAACCTTATATTCTTCGCTCAAGATTCAAATTTTGATGTAGATCTCAGCAAGATGATAAATCTACCATTTGTCCAAAGCCTTTACTTGATCTCAGCCCAAAAAAAAAAAAAAAATCCAATACAAACTAATAATCAAAATTTATCAGTATCATTTTATCTATTTAAGTATTTACTATTATGCAACTAAGATTTAGTTTTAGTGACAATCATAGTGTCTCTTAATATATTGAATTCGAGTTTGAAATTTAACAAGTTCAAATAATGGATGAAAACACTTAAGACTGTGTATAAAAAGAGACTAATAAAACTAATGAGGGAAAATAAAATAGAAATTAAATTAAATTTTTATATTGTGTTTAATGTAAAATGTAAAAAAATTGAGTATATCTCAGTATATTATTTGTCTTAAGATAAAATATAAAGACTAAAATAAATAAAGAAAAAGAGAAAGAGAAAAAATGAAAAAGAAATAAAAAGAGAAATGGAGAAAGAACTAAGAAAGAAGAAGGAAAGAGAAAAAAGGAAAAGAGAGGGAGAGACACCAACGATGCAGTGGGAGGAGACGTTGATGCTGCACATAAAATGAAGAGAGAGAGAGAGAAAGAGGAGGCCAAATTTGAGAGGGAGAGAGTTCCGGCGAGAATGAGAGATGAGAGAGGAGAGAGAAGGTTATCGCTGTCGAGTTTACTGTTGTAGCTAGAGATCGTTGATGCCGTCGTCATTAAAGGAGGTTGTTGCCTTTGCAGTTGCGCTGCCACCAAACCGTTGTTGCTATTATTGAAGTCCACCGGCATCATTGAAAGAGTGAACAGAAAAGGACAGCGTAACTGAAACAAGAAGCTGTGACCATCGCTGCGTCTTCTATCTCTGTCTTTGTTGCCGAACTTAGCTGCTTGAGCCTATAGAACCGCCACAGCTACTACCGAAAATTTCACCGGAGATGAGGTGAGGGAAGGTTGGACAAGTGAAGATGGTGAAAAGGATAAAATGGAAATTTGAAAAGTTGAATGAGAGTTAGAAAGAAATGTTATTAAAATTTTAGGTTCATTCCAAAAATTTTAGTGGCGTATTTTTCTATTGAAATTTTGAATCCCGAAAATAAAATTTTAGTTCTAACTTCTAAACACTATTTTTTCAATTCCAATTCTAATTTTTTAAAACAAATACTATTTAAAAATTATGTATATGAATGTATAATGTAAATAAGGTGAATTTATGATGTTTTGATGTCTAGGATCAGAAACAGCTCATGTGATTATTTATTTAAAGAAAAAGTATACGTTACCAAAAGAGAGTCTGCCAACTATTACCAACACAAATTAAAATAAATTTATATGGCTTAATTAGATTTAAAGTAGGGTCCATGAAAATTTTTTTGAAAAAGTGAAAAAATGGTAACCGTATATCAGGTGAGTAGAAACTTGATAGAGAAACTCAATATTCCAACCCTTTCACGCAACTCTAATCCTAATTCTCATCGCGAACGTATCTTGTACCATTGTCCAAAATTTACAGTCTCTTTCCCCAACTTCTTCCCCTTCGACACTGTTCATTTCCTCCTGCACGTGATCACGCCGTCGTCAACCAAGATCAGCGCCGCTAAACCGCCGGTCATTGACCCAAACAGCGCGTTTCAAGATCATAACTACGCCATGAAAACACATTGACTCAACAACTCACGCCACTCTTAGAGACCCATCTCTGCGCCGCCGGTTCTCCACATCTCATCTTTTTTCGCCACAGTGCACGGAGGAGTTGAAGACCCATCCTAACACGGAGAAATAAGTAGCAAGCGCGGTCCCTGTTCTGCTCGTGGAGCTCAAGCCATTGCCACTTACAACCTCGTCACCTAGTCGCCATGCCATACAGGGTTAGTGGTTATAAACATTTCTTATGAACATGGATTCTTACTGGTATGATTTAGATAAATACATGTTGATTCTTCTATTTGTGTTTTTATAGGAAAAAAATTGAATATATCCTCTGTGTCTTTTTATTATTAGTCAATGTATAATTTGTCCTGTTGTATAAGGTTTCAAAATGTGTCAACCTATAATTTGTTTTTGGATATGTCCAGTGCTGATTCCTGTAGAATAGGAGCCATGTCTTGTGATGATGAGTAAAAAATTAGAAGTATTCCCATTAACTGAATATTACCTTGGATGTGTCTTAAAAAAATTTTGGTTTGTTGCTTGATCTTTAAATTGAATATGCATAGTTAATTGTTGTTGAACAAAAAAAAATTAGTTAGATCGTTTTAATTTGTTTTTAATGGATAGTGTTTTAGTTTATGAAAAGTATAGATTTAAGAAAAAATATATTCAGTTACTATTTAGAGTACTTGCTAACGAAGCCTAATAGAAAAAATAAATGGTTACAACATGGATAATTGAATCTTGTGAAGTAATTTTTGTGCTTAATTCTTTCTTTTTAATTTACACTTAGATTTATATAGAGTTGTAAAAAATTTTGAAATGAGTCAACGTATAATTTGTTTTTGGATATGTCCGATGCTAATTCTGTAGAGTAGAGTCATGTCTTGTGATGATGAGCAAAAAATTAGAAGTACTCACTTAATGTTATCTTGGATGTGTCTTAAAAAAAATTTTTGGTTTGTTGCTTGATTTTAAAATTGAATATACATAGTTGATTGTTGTTGAGTAAACAAAAAATAATTAGTTGAATTGTTTTAATTTGTTTGTAATGGGTTATGTTTTGATTTATGAAAAGTATAGGTTTAAGACAAATATATTCAGTTACTACTTAGAGTATTTGTTAACGAAGCCTAATTGAAAAGATAAATGGTTACAACATAGATGATTGAATCATGTGAAGTAATTCTTATGCTTAATTTTTTTTTTAAATTTACACTTAGGGTTATATGGAAATTTAAAATAATTGATTGCTTTACAGGCCAATGAACGATCATTGTAAAGGAGTAAAATCAATTTAGTTTATATGGAATATTCTAAAAAGATTTTTCCGTACTCAGATTGATTATATTACTATAGATATAGGTTAATTGACCTGTGTGTTTAATTACTGTTTAGAGTACCATTTTAAGAAACCTAAAAAATAAATATTAACAACATGGATCATAAAATCTTGTTAATTAATTGATGTGGTCAAAATCGGAGTCATAAATACATTGAATTTTATGATGAATTTTTTTATATAATTGTTTGGTTTATGATTCAAAGAGTGACAAATTCAATGATGCATTTTCAATTTTAAATTGGTGTGTCTTGTGATCAAATTTAACTTTTAAGGAATGTTCCTAAAAGATTTTACCTACTCAAAATTGATTCTATTACCATAATTTTATATATATATATATATATATATATATATATATATATATATATATATTGTTGGATTTTAATTGTCCTCGTTTAGCTGGTTTTGAATAATTTGATTGTCATGGAAGTAAACCTTCATATAATTAAAAAAGTGTGCACGCATATATGATAGTTGTCTTCAGTATTTTTTTATTCTTTGATTAACAAAATTTGATAGTTAAATTACTCCTTAACTTGTTATTGTTGAACGTGTGTTTATGTAGGTATAGAAAATACAAAATATGAAGCTTGATCCTTGTTCTAATTGTTTGAACTTGTGTCTATTTGAATTCACCTACAAAATTTTAAGGTTGTAACAAATGTGACACCCTCACATAGTGTTTTGTGATTAGTCTATTTAATGGTGTTCCTTTATATAATATACAAATGAACTGGCATTTTTTGTTGCACATTTATATCCATTTGACAGTGACTTTCACATGCAGGACACCATTAAGTTATATAGGTTGGAAATAATGCTTGACATCATCCTAATGTCACAAAAATTCAGCCATTAGAGATGCTTTGAATGCCCTTGACAGTCGTGCTCAACCTCCTGTGTGCCGCAACCAACCCAGGAACAAACATAAGGAGGTTAGGACACCATTCACAGCACCTGACACCAAGAGCATGCTTCAGCGAGCTACAGAAAAACTGAAGAAAAGACCATCCAAATGAGCTAAACATGGGAAGATAAAGTCTAAAATCTTCATGTTACTTCCTTGTTTACCTAGGGCGGGGATATCAACACATTATGTGTTATATACTATTGAGACTATTTATTTTTCTTGTTGTACACAAAGTGATTGTATCTTTTGACGAACTTTATTGGTTAATTCAACGATAATGCATGTAATGTGGATGTGAATCTTGTCTTTTACACTCTGATTTGTAGTAATTTTGTGCACAGGCTCAACACCTTATGCGTTTTAAAGTATTTTTATTGCTAGTGACTAATCTTGTTGAGGTTCTAATATGTTGATCCTAGATGTCTCTACATATGTTATTCATGTGTTGTTAGTCTTGTATTATTCGCAGGTGACTGAAAATAGAACTATTTTCTAATTGAAATGTCTTCATATGGATGTGTCATCTGCATTATGTGTATATATTTTGTGTATATGTTAGTCGTGTAATGTTGGTAGGTGTGTCTTCCCAAGGATGTGGCTTATGATGGAAGTGTCTTTTGCCAATTTGACATTAGAAATTTGTTTAACTAAGGATGTGTCTTTCGAGGGAAGTGTCTTCCTCCCGTGACTTCTTTGGAGGCATCCTCATGTGGATGTGTCTTCTGCATTATGTGTCTATGTTAGTCGTGTAATGTTGGCAGGTGTGTCTTTTCACATATGTGTCTTATGATGGAAGTATCTTTTGACAATGTTTCTTTCCGATTTTATTAACCTACAGATGTGTCTTCCGAGAAAAGTGTCTTCTTCCAATGACTTTTTTGGAGGCATCATATGTTGGATGCGTCTTTAGCTGGAGGTGTCTTATGTGAATGTGTCTTTTGTGTTTTCATGTAATCACGGATGTGTCTTTCGAAGGTTGTGTCTAATTTCATGAAATCGATAATCGAGGATATATCACCAACAAAGATAACCATCAATCCTTCGACACTCAACAAAACTCTTCCAACAACCATTTATCCATTTATAACACCAAATAATAAACAACTAAAACTAAACTCATATAATATAATACAACACTATCCATTTTCATATCTATGAAACAAAAATTCATCAAAATTGCTAACATCAATTCAAACTGGTGAACAAAAAGAATAATAAACCACATCAAATATAGAAAAAAAGAATTATTCTAGCATAATTGAAAGAAAAAATATCCAAACCAATTGTAATTAAACAAATGAAATCACAATCCTTCCAATAAAGCTTATTACTGTTAATAACTCAGATTAAAAAAAAGTTGCAAATAGACATAATCAAATGTATTACTAAAACACAAATTACAATGTCCACACGTTGTGTCATCTTCACTCAGTGATGAGACATTAACGTCAGTGGAATTAGGATGATCACTCACATCACATGTAGTGTCGTATGATACTTCTTCACAAATTGATTGATCCATCGACGTAATTTGGTCCACTCGCCTCCAACGGAAACACATACACCTTACTTCGACGAATTTTAAAAACTATTTGTCAATGAGAGTGATTGTTCACGTTACCAGTGACCTTTGAGGGCTGTTCACCTTGATCCTATGGTGTTGGAAGGCTATGGCTATGGCTCAATGTGCATCCACGTCAACGATAACACCTATGGTGGGGTGCAATATAGCTGCGTATGATGGCTTTATCTCTCACGGAAAGTACAGGGTCAAAAATGTAATACTCAGAATTAGAAACCTACACAAGCACCTAATTTAAATCTCAAATACCCACTAACCTCGTAGTGTCGCGGTGGTGCCCAAGGGAAGACACGCTTCTACTTGGGCTCGTCCGCCAGTGAACAAGTGGCGCTTGGTGGCAGGAGCGAATCCAGAAAGCCACGGAATTTCTAGCGAACCCACATAGCCTTACGAATTCAGTCGCAGCTTGTGGAGAGTCCGCGCTGGATTGCTGCGTCTTGTACAAGGCCGGACAGTCAGATGCATCTTCAAGGCACCTCCAATGAGCACATGCAACAGACCAAGCGGCTTCACGGTAACTACCAGACCGTACTCTCGACGTTGTGGTCTGGTGGTCCACCGGCGTTGACTTTTCCTTGGCGGCAGAGACCGGCGGAAACGGCAACAAAGGATTCTATTTGGCGTTGGATGCGGATAAAAGGGGTTGGGAGAGATGGTCCACCGTCAGTCAATTTAATTTGGGGTATGGTAATTTAGATTAACGTGGTAAATTAGGTTTAAATCATGGTTAACTTAGATGTGGCTTTGGTGAGTGGACGGGCATGATGTCCAGTCCAACTAAAGTTGACAGATCTTGGCAAATAAAAAATTAGTAACATAGCATGATTCTTATTTAAAATAATGTAATTGAGCAATTGGTCCATGGACAATTCAATTGCCTCCTCAGGTTAATTTTTTTTTTTCAAATAATTTTTTTTTATTTTTCAATTTAAATGATAATAAAAAATTATTTTTTTTGTTTTATATTTTTATTTTACGTATAGTGTGAGTGAAATTAAAATATTTATTTTTTATTTTTGATTTTGTTGATAATACAAGCAAAAATGGAGAAAAAAATTGTATCACAGTTTTTGTCAATGAAATTGAAAAATAAATGATGATATAAATAAATTGTTTTTAATTTTAAAAAAATTATGTTTTAGCCTTATATTCTTTTAAAAGACTATATTTTATATTAATTTTTTTTAATAAGTTAAGATAATAGTTCTTTGTTATCATTGAATTATAACATTATTTTTAATAAACTTTAAAAAAATCATTAATTGTCCCACCTTAAATTCATAAGTATATAAAATGTAAACTTGGTAGAATTTATGCAAAAAAAATTAAACTTTTTTTTGTTTGTTTTGATTTTATTATAATTTATTTAAATTTAGATGAAAATTTTATATTGATATTTATATTTTAAAATTAATAAAAACAAATAAATGATTAACGTTTTTTCTATTAATTTTGCAACAAAATTGTGATACAACCTTTTCTCCCTCATTTTAACTGCATGGAAAATTAAAGGCTCTTTGATTTTGTAGGGTTGATGGCCTACAAAATTGAGATGTAATGCATAAAATTATGAGTAAAATTATATATTTAAATTTTTTTTGTCAATTAAGTTAAATTAACACTTTGTTTGAATGTAGGAAAGAAAATAAAAAAAAGAAAATAAAAAATAAAAAAAATAAAATTATTTGTGTGTTATTTGAATGAATAAAAAATAAATAAATAAAATAAATTTTTTTTGTTTAAATAGAAAAAAATAAAAAAAATTATAATAGTATAAAATTATATTAATATCCTTATCATAAAATAAAATATAAATATTTTTATTTATTCATATTTAATTACATTTTATAAATATTATAAACTACCATAATTTTATATATTTAATTTAAATTATTTATCTGATATATATAATGTTTAAATATAAATTTCTATTATAATAATATATTAAAACTAAATTTATATTAATAATTATATAATTAAGGAAAATATTAAAAATATAAAAAATATAGTTTTTCTTTTTTGTTTTTTTGTCTTTGATGGAAAGAAAATTTTTTTAGTGGAACTCACAAATTTTTTTTATAACTAAATAAAAGAAAATATTATTTTTCATTTATTTTTTCTATCTATTTTTCTCACTCATTTTTTCTCTAACTAAACATAGTGTAAGTTGGTTTAAGTCCAACAAAAACCAATTTTTTTAGCCTGTGTCACACACATTACTTTTTTATATCCCGCACTTCTTCTTCTTTATATATTTCCTTGTTATTGTCGTTCTTTTATTGCTTTGCTAATTTTATATTTTTTTCTTTCTTCCTCCGCTTCTTTTTTTTTTTGCAACATTATGTATGTCTTCTTTTTCTTTATTTGATTTTTTCTCTTTTTATTATTTTTATTCTTATTATAAGAGTAAAACAAAATTATAAGAAGTTGAAATAAAAATAGAAGAAGATGACGATGACAACAAAGAAGAAGAGGAAGGGGAAGAAGAGTTTTAAATTATGTATAATTTATTATAAAATAATACCAAAATTTTTTAACCGTGATACAGAAGTTTCTTAATTTTAACACTGAAATTTCTTAACTGTAATACTAAGAGTGTGAAATAAAAATTATAAAAATGTGAAAGAAGTAAAAGAAAAAGAGGAAGGGGAAGAAAGGAGAAGGAGTCCAGGAGAAAGGAGAGTTTAAAATATTATTTAGTTGAATGAATGTATGTTTATACTTATTAGATTAAATTCTTACCATAAACAAAAATAGTACCAAAATTTTGTTAAAGAACACAGAATTTTTTTTAATATTGTATTTTTTTGTTCTTATTTTTCTTTTTTTTCTTTTATATTTGTTGCTCTTATTTCTTCTTTTAAGAATATTACTTCTCGTATTAGATTTAAATGCGCACTTATAAATTAAAGTTTTACATGTGAAACGAAAAAGAATGAAAGAGAAAAATGAACATTGTAACGATGATGATGATGAAAAAAGAAAGAGGAAAAGAAATTTAAATGAAAAGGAAGGAAGAGGAGGTGACGGCAACAGTAGTAGGGGTGTAAGTTACCGAACCGGACCGAATTTTACCGCAAAACCGAACCGAAATTTACAACAACCGAAAGGAAAACCGAAAAAATCGGTTTTTTTTTGTTTTTTTCGAATTAAACCGATCGGTTCGGTTCGGTTTTCGGTTGGCTCAGTAAAAACCGAACCGAACCGAACCGAACCGAACCGAAATATTGGTTAAGAAACCTTGTTTTTACACATTTACCCTTTAACCTTGTTGTTTTGCTAGACATTTTTAATTGTCTTTGTTTTATGTTTAATTAAGTTGAATTTGTATTGAATTTGGATGTGATAAATTCTTGTTTTTCTAGTTTATTGAAGGTTTTAAATTTTATTTTATGGCATTTTAAATTCAGATAAGTAGGTGTAAAAAAACCGAAAAAACTGACCGAACCAAACCGCTGTTGGTTCGGTTCGGTTCAGTTCGGTTGCTCAAACTGCAGCCAACCGAACGGTTGGTCTCTTTGAAGAACCAATTAGGTCGGTTTGGTTGGTTTTTGGTCCAAAACCGAACCGAACCGAACCGAGCCGATTACACCCCTAAACAGTAGTGTTGGTGGTGATAATGACGATAATAAAAGAAAGATGAAGCAGTGTATAAAAGGGGAAGAAGAAGTGCGTGTAAATATGAAATACGGTTATATAACTTGGTTGAACTTGATTGAGTAAATTACTTAGTTGTAGAGAATTTTTGTAAAATTATTACTTCTATCCTCATTTAAATTTAACAATATAATATTTTATTTAAATTAAAAGTTGTTCGGTTCTTAAAATGACTTCTGAATAATGTTATATATTCAATTTTTTTTATAAACTAACTCAAAACTAAATTAAATAATAAGACATGAAATAATATTAGTTATAATTGATTTTTGTTATGTTAGACTAATTTAGTTAAATTTAATTAATAAAAAAAAATTAGATGTATAATATTATTCAATAAGATACATAGTTGATACAATAGTTAGGGGGTTGAAATTCTGTTATTGGTCGTAAACAGAATTAGTGTAGTTAGAATTCTTGAAGTTTTCTTGATAGTTAAGCTTCGGCTGCTACAGTGCTATGTATAATCTGGCAGCATCATTCTCTTGTGATTATTCATTCATGTCACACAGATCACATTACTATAGAAGTATACTTCACATACATTCTCTCTGTTCCTTTGATTCTCTGCTGCATCACTTTACTCGTCATTCACAAACTCCATTAAATTAAATCTCTAATTCAGCACTAGTGCCTTGTCGATCACTTGGATGCGTTCTTTATTGATATTCATATAGCATATAGAGTACCAGTACAAAAATTGTCATGAGCTGGAGGAATGTTAGCGGACAGTAATTTTGGTATTTTGTAACTATCAATTGGTCATCAATAGTGTTTTAATGGTGTGAGATTACATCTAATAGTGAAAGATCATTTACTTTTATTTTGATGGTTAAGTATTGGCCAAAAAATATAAAAATTGCTGATCCTAACTTTTTCGAGAATTAAAGGAGAAAACTCTTGATTGGAATGTTAGATTTATAAAAGTACGATGATTGGTGAATAATACTCATTAGAGTATTGTTAAGTCGTCCAGAATAAATTTATTCCAAGATTTGATAATAAAAAAAATGTTTGGAAAAAAACACTCTAAACCTAAACTCTAAACAAAAAGTGATGAAAGTGTAACTTAAAAATAAAATACAATACAATTTTTGTTTTTAATTGACAATTAATTATTAATATTAAAAATATAAACTAAAAGCATAGAGTTAAACGGTTGAATTAAAAGAATTGGATTACTAACTAAAAATGTTAGTCAATATAAATTAAAATTGCTAATCTTTAAACTTTATTTTGTAAAACAATACTATTTAGCCAATATTCACTCAACCAACACCTTAGCTAATACGATCAACAATTTAAGTTTTAGTTACTTTACTTGTTTAATTAAAATATAAAGGAGAGACATTTTTTTTACAAAAAGGGGTTGTTCATCAAATGAATGAAGACGGAAGAGAGTAGGGGAAGAGAAGAAAACATGAAAAGACTGTGTCTATTGATTTACTTTTTTATTTATTAAATATGTATAAAAATAATAAAAAATAAATATAATTTAATTGATATGACAAGTGGTCTATAATTTAATTAAAAGGTCTTGAGTTTAAATTGTAAAAATAATAATCTTTTATGAATTATATTTTATGTATAATGAAGGATGTTAACAAAAAAAATTGGATACGACTAATAACCCTCCAATATTCCTAATATAGATGAAAGGAAAAATAGCAACAGTGATAAATTGACATTTTTAGTCTTCCATGTTGAAATTTTATGGAAAAATATAAAAATAAAATTGAGAAGAGAAAATATAGGAAATTAATTTAAATTTTTATTAGTTAATTTTAGAGTTTAGATTTATAATTTTATAATAAAAAATATTTTAGAAAAGCAAAAGTTAGACAAAAAAAGATTCTTAAAAGATATTATTAATAAAACTATTCTTGAATAATTTGAAAATATAACAAAAATAATTAATAAATATTATATTTTTTATAAATGAAAAAAAACTTTCGTATTTTGCAAAGGGTTTATCGATCCATTTATCCAAAATTTTGTATAATATTTAAATAAATATTTAAAACTATTTAAAAAAATTCAGAACAAAATTTGATATATAGATTTTTCATTTTATTTTTCAAAACAAAATTGGTCATTCACATTTTTTTTAAAAACATTCACTTGACATATAATTATTAAATTCTAAAGATAAAAAAAATCTTATTTTCTAATAATACTTATAAAAAATTACATCAAATTTTTATTTTTAAAGTCTTTTTTTCGATATATATATTTAATATCTAGTTTTTCTTTTATCACGTTTTTTAATTTTTGAAATGCTTATTTGCTATTAGTATCTTTTGAAGTTATTTTTGTCAGCAATGTTAACTTTTGAATACTATTTTAGTATTTTACTTTTAATATTTTTATTCTTCATTAATGAATTTTTAGGAAAAAAATAAATTAAGAAGAGAAAATATAGAGAACTAATTTTTAATTTGTCAGCATTAGTTAAGTTTAGAGTTTATGTTTATGATTTAGAATTTATCATTTAGAATATACAATTTTAAATAAATAAAATAATTTTAAAAATTAACTAATATTAACTAAAAAATAATTTTCTAATATTACTCTATTGAGAATATTTTGTAAACACAAAAAATGGCAGATACGTTTTGGTAGTATTTTGCAAAAGCCATATTGCTTTAATTGAATATATATAAGTAGTTGGGATTTGTACATTAGGGTTTCCTCCACGTTAGCTTTGGTCTTCATCTAAAAGGTGTGAAGACTCGATTTTTTTTCCCAATAAAACAAGCAAAATTATAGAACTGTGTAAATAATTAAGGCAATAAGTTCATAATGATGGTTTATAACATTAAATTGCTGCAAAACTTACTCAAATAGGATAAGTTAGTTAATTGCAATTTTTTGCTTAGTCAAAGAACAATAAACTAGCATATCACATGTTTGCTTAACCTAATAATAATAATAATAATAATAATAATAATAATAATAATAATAATAATAATAATAATAATAATAATAATAATAATAATAATATAATAATAATAATGTTTAAATTGATATTTATCAACATGTTATGCAATTTAAATAGTTGAACAAGTTGAGTTTTTTTTTTTTTTTTTTACGTTTTTTATCATCACTACCGTTAACATACTTTATATAGGTGATCTGAGTTATAATTAGAGAATAAATTGGTAAAATTTTTTGTATGTGTGTATTCTTTGTATGAATAATATATATGATTTTTATTATTATCTAAATTATTTGGTTCAATTTTTTTTTATTTCTCACCTACAAATTTTAATGTATTATTCTATCCTATTAATTAAGTCAATTACCCAACAAAAAAGTCTCGGCAATAAATTTGAAGACGATTTTGTATAAAAAGGATAAAAGAAAAATGGTTCATGATGCAAAAATGGGAAAAGGAAGCATCTGATACCATGATTTGTGAAGGAAACTTCATATTTTATTTTATTTAGAAGAGTAAAGGGATGAGAGAAACAAAGTGGCTTTGCGTCTCATCCATCCACGGGAAAGCAAAATTCCAAAGGGTTCATTGAGTGCCAGAATTTGTTCCATTCGAATATAATGCAGTCTTCAACTTGCACAATTCATATGTCACCGGGTTTTTCTAATTTCATTTTGATGCTTTCCTATCTCCTCTCTGCTTTCTCAAGATTCCAATTTATCAACCCAAAAAAATAAATAAATAAAAAATAAGAAGAAAGAAATTGTAGATATACAGAAGTAAAAGAATTATTCTTTTTACGATTACGCTATGTGTACGTCAAAATTAACCATCAAAGTCAGCTATTAATATAAAATATACATTAAAAATAAATTAAACCACATATGTATTTATATATAAATACATTAGTAGCTGAGTATACTAATAGTATTTTTATTTTTTTTAACATTATCTTTTAAGTGAACACTTAGATGCAATTTTTCTTCATTTGAAGTTAATAGTTGAGAACAATAAAATAATAATTTAATCAAATTTATCAAATAATCTAACAATTCTCAAATATTAATTTCACATCGTGAGTTTTTATTTAAATTTTAACAACTTTAATTTTTTGTACATACATTAAACTTTGATGAAATTGGAAGGTAAAAAAATTGCACTGACTTTTTATGTGACTTGTATGGAACTTGGAATTGTATTAAAAATGTTTGATTTGGTATCCAAGACTATAGATTATTCTAATACTTTGATTCATAGCAATACTATCTATATAATTTGTTGAGGTTTAACAGCACTTGAAATTGCCGCAATGTCAAGTGCATGGATGAGCACTGAAGAATACTGAACCTGTAGGCCATGCCCAACAAACCCAGCAGAGTAACAGAGCATAACCAAATTTCATGGTGCTTTTGTAATTTGTGCCACAAATTCTTTTATCCTTTCACCTTCATGCCATGGAATTTCTGAATTTCATGCCTCTGAAACTTCACGTCAATCCAAAGCATGTCTGCACCCAATATTTTATGCATGTATGTGTTAGTAATGTTACATACACCACTTAGATCCGGTTTGCTAAAATTTCAACTTTTAAAAGTTTTTATTTTTTTCTAATCCAAGCTAGTGTTTCAAAGATAGTTTTACAAAGTTGTAACAATTATATCTAGTAAATAAATAAAAAAATAATTTTTATAACAAAAAATATATTTAGTAAAATTGTTTTTAATATTTAGAATGGCTTTAATAAACAAAGAGTAAGAATATATATATATATATATATATTTTATTTATTTAAATATTAGAAAAATAGAAAAATTGAAACTTTCAATAATATATATTCACGGTATTTTTGCATCATATTTACACTTATCGTCACATAATTGCTAATCATTATATAATATATAATGATCAAAATTTTTTATAAGTTAATCACCCATGCTTAAATAAAATTCAACGCGTGGGAATCTTATCCTATTTCAATCTCAAAAGGTGACACATCAGGCATCCTTACAAAGTAAGGAGGTAAATGGGATCCAAAACTATATACTATACAGCAGAAATTTGTATTTATCCCAATATTACATTAGATAAAAACGTTATAGAACAAAAAGGAAAAAAGAATATAGACAAAAAGTTTTAAATATTTAGTGTTCTTGGAAATTGAGGAGGAACAATTAATAAAGGAACTACCTACCCTATTAACCCAAAGTAAAATAGATAGGTAGATATTTTAACAAAGATTTTATAATTATTTTTATATAAAATATTTTATTTTAATTATTGAATAATAAATTATAGAATTTAATTTTTATATATTATAAAAATATTATTTTTATTTAAAATATAATTAAACAAATAAATCATATTTTTTAAATAAAAATCATTATAAATTTTTTTTTGACATTTTTATTAGAGTAGTTATCAGATAAATATATTTATCTTGAGGTATTTTTTTAACTAATGTGATAGTTGAATTTACTTACTTTACATATAAATAATGGAAAGAATGAGAAGTTAAGACACAAATCCGTTGTTGTACTTACTTAACTGCATCTTTATGAAGTTCACTCTTGACTTTTTAATAGATGGCAACATCATCATAAATAAGGACATAACCATTGAAGACACTCTTTCTTTCCTTAACATTCATGTCAAATTTTGTATGAGTTATTATTACTATTGTTTAATAATGTTTAATTCTATGCACGTGCAATGAACAACCTTGGCTTGTACATCATTTTTCAGCAATATTATTCATTATGTATGTTTTAGGTCCCACAGCAAACGAGTGTGCTAGAAAGTGGCATAATATGCCACTAGTCACTAGAAACACAAAGAAACCAAACTTATTCTACAATCACGAAAGTTTTTACCTTTCTCTCCACTTTATTCATTTATCTTAAAACAATGTAATTTCTTGAATTCTTGAATTTCCATTTCATTTCTATGGCTTTTATCCATCTCAACTCTTTATACTTATTTGTTAATTTTAAATTTAACATTTCAGCTCATAATACACTGTAATAGATCTAGCTCTTTATATTATATAAAATTTACAATCATTCTGTGTATATACAAAAAATCAACTATCAAATTAATCATTAATATAAGATGTACTTTTAAATATAAGATACAATTAAAAATAAATTAAATAACACATGTATTTATAAATGAATACATGATAGTATTTTTGTGAAATATAAACCTTAAAAAAAAGTTTACAAATTTGTTAACAATTGTATTTTTTGGTTGTCTATGGTATTCTCTAGCCCAACAGGATAAAGACTAATCCATTGCAGACCGGGATTCTATTTACGGATCTGCTTCTAGTCAATGAATTTCTGTATATACAAAATAGGATTTGAAATCCCAACACTTATTTAAACAGACAAAATGAGTTGACTACTAGATCAATTCAAGTTGGTTTTAACCGTTGTATTTTAGTTGAGTAATAAGATATTGATCTAACACCTTCCATTCAAAAGGTATTGAAGCTTTAAAGTAGTTAGTACCAACCTTCCTTCTAGTTGAAGTTCCTGTTTTATTTTCCACATCTTGAATTCGTTCACTTCAGAATTCAGATTCTCTTAAAACCACTTAGTACTTCTCTGCCACTATCATCATCATCATCCAAAGATGAAAGGCATTGATATCTTCTGTGCTTCACAATCCTCAACAGCCATATCTCATGCCATGGAACAAGCCTCCTCTTCTTCTTCTTCTTCCAACACCTTCCATCTGGGTGGCAGGGCCCTCGACCGCCACAACCCCATCATCATGGATTCTAGAAGAACACCTTCTAGAGACTTCACTCTCCCACCGACTCCCTCTTCCGTTGACCCCAAACCTGGCCAGCATGATCTCCAAAAGGGTAAGAAAAAATCATCATCATCGTCTTCTCCTCCTTCTTCTTCTTCTTCTTCTAAGAGAAGTTCAAGAAAGGGTCATGATAAGAAAAAGAGTGTGACAGAGAATAAGGTGACTGAACATTTTACCAACAATCACTCTTCAAAGGCCATTGATAGTGTTGTGAGAAGGAGTTGGGTCACTCCTGCTGGTTCATCAAGGTATCTGCTACGTGACATATCAGATTATGATCCTGTTTTGGCTCTAACTACTTCTAATATTAATGTTGATGATGATAAAAAGAAGGGTCATCAAGTTGTTCATAATCAAGATGAAACAATAAAACATCATCATGCATCTAATTCTAAACCCTCTAGCTCCTCCTCTGCTCCAAAATCTGCTTCGTCAAACCAGGTAATTAAGTTTTACCTTTTTAAACATGTCTTTTTGCTTCAATTTATTAGACGATGATGATTTGATATGTTGCTCATGAACAAGAACAGAACAATGTTACTATTACTGTCAACAAAAGTTATAGCAAAAGTTCCAGTTTTCTAATAAGATTTTTTACAGGGTTTAGCTAAAGATTATCATAGTTATTGAAATGTTCACTTTATATAAACAAAACACGTATTACAAATTTGAATTTTGTATATTTTTATAAAAAACTTCTTCGGTAATCTTAACATGTTGCTAAAGCTTTTTTACATAGGAATAGACACGTGTGAGTTGTTATACATCTACCATGTTTTTTATGCAATAATTTTGTTTCTGGACTTAAAACATAAATTAGTATATTTATTTTTTGTCTTGTATTAAAACTTTATTTTTTGAATAAGTAAACATTCAAATTGGTTTTTAAAAATTTTATACTTTAGTCTCCAATAAATTTTTATTTTATAAAAATTTTTAAAAATGATTTTCGTCAAGTATATTGGTCTATCCATCATTTTCAATTAAACTTTTAATATATATATTGAACAAATAAGTTTTTAATAAATTTTATTATTAGATAATTAAGTCTATAAAAAATACATTCTAATAAAAGAAGAAATTGGTCCAATAAAAATAATTTTCAAAAATTTGTAGAAATAAAATTTTTTGAAAACTAATCCCATCTAAATTCTTTGAGAATAAATTTAAATATTTATTTTTTTGAATAATAAAAAGTAAATTATATATTTTTTAACATAAAAACTGATATTATATTACAGAAATCATTTATCCTAAACATTTCAATTATTAAACAGAAATACACAAATCAGTGCATTTAACCATACGAATAAATCTCTTCACAGGTTGTGGTATTAAGGGTTTCTCTACATTGCAAAGGTTGTGAAGGCAAAGTAAGGAAGCATCTCTCTAGAATGCAAGGTAAAATAATAAATTTTTGTGACACCAGCTTCTTATTATTTGTAATTATACTATTATATTAATCATTAATATATGGCAGGAGTTACATCCTTCAACATAGATTTTGCGGCAAAGAAGGTGACAGTAGTTGGGGATGTGACTCCATTGAGTGTATTGGCAAGCATATCAAAGGTTAAGAATGCACAATTTTGGCCACCACCGCCTTCTGGATCCGCTAGTAATCCAGAATCAATAAAAAGAAACTTGGCCTAACGAATTATGAAATTAAAGAAGTTAGACTATTGTTACTATTATTATTGGTATTATTGTTCTATGTTATGATGAGTTTAGTTTAATCTGAAGAGCAATCTAGTTGGTTTAAATGCAAATGGAAATCTTAGCAGTGTATGTAGACTTGACTTTGAATTTAATTTTGAATGAAACAAGAAATCGATCTAAAAACTAGTAGAAAGGAATGTAATTTTGTGTCATGATTAGTCTAATTTGACTGTATCTATGTATATTGCTATGCAAATTTTTAATAAATTTGGGTTGATTTCGATATCTAGTGATTTGAAAACGAAACCTACTTCTTTTTATGAGTATCCGTTTTTATTTGTGCACCGAAAATAGAATTTTTGAACAAATAAATAAAAAGAAAGAACTTGAAATAAAAGATAAACTTGAAAGATTTGAAATGGATAGAATTCAAGAATAAAATAAATGACTTTTAAATTTAAAATAAGCAGTAAAATACCTCTGATGTGATCAAAGGACTTTAAATTCAAATACATACAACAACATAAAAAAAAAAGAAAAGAAAGAAAGAAAAAAATTTGGCAAAGTGAAAGTAAATTTACAAGAAATCTAAAGAAAATTTAAAGACAATGAAAAGAACTCTACAGAAAAGAAAGCTCTAAACAAACTCGGAAAGTTTATGAGATATGAGAGTGCGAGAGTATTTTCTAAATAAGAATTTTAACCCTTGTTCCTTTCAAGCCTTATCTATTTATAGAATAATTCGACCAATCTTGTATTGATAGATATCATCTTTAAACATATGCAAAATAACTGTTCCCAAATGCTGGTTTGAGTAACTGTCACCTCTGCACAATTTGTCTTCGATTTTGATACTTTGACCATTAGTTTCGACCTAAAATAACTTTGTACAAATCAACGCTTTCGACTTCGACTTCCTTCTTCTCGACTTGACCACTTAATCATTCTTCGACCATTCAACTGATCTCTTTGATCAAGAAATATTCGGACTAAGTTATATATGGACAACCAAAATCCAAAAAGGGGTTAGCACGATCACAATGGTTTCTAAAAAAAAGAGATTACACTGTCTATATATTAATCAAATTGGTTGATAATTTTTTTATGATGATAAAATTGGTTTAAAGGTTTAAATCGATTATTTAAATTTTAAACCGTCAGTTAAGTTAGATTTTCATCTATTGAGTGATGGGACACTTTGAATCAAAGAAATTACTCAGAATTGTAACATTACATAGGTTGATCTGGCACTTAAATTTGTAGGTGCTAAAAAAATTAAATATCCATGTCTAATTAGCATGATAGATTTTGTGTATAAGATAATATCCAAAGTCCTACCAAAAAGGATGAGGAGAGTTTTGTCAATTCTAGTAGGTGAGACTCGGTGCATTTCTGAAGGGTCTGAAGATTCATAATGCATGGTGCTTAGATTGCATGCCAAACGGTCCATTGATTGAAGTTAAAGAGATAGTTAGCAGTGATTATTAAGTTAGACTTTGAAAAAGTTTATAACAGAATCAAGTAGGAGTTTGTGGGTATAGTGTTGGCGAAGATGGTTGTTGTAGATAAATGGAGGGGTTGGATTAGTGATATGTATTTTAAATATTTGTGACATAAAGAATTCAAGGGATATATACTTCAAATGTTTCTGGCATGAATAGTTTAAATATTATTTACTAGTTATTAGTTAATATTTTTAGGGGTAAATACGATTTTGGTCCCTAAAGTTTAGTGCCAGAATCGAAATCGTCCCTCTTTATTTTTTGGATTTAAAATAGTCCTTAATGTTTTTTTTCGTAATAAAATCGTCATTTTTATTTTTTTGGAAAAAATACCCTTTCCCCCTTCCTCTTCCCCTCCCCCCTTCCCCCCAGTCTCCCTTTCCTCCCTCCCCCTCCCTTCTCTTCACCCCCACCCCGACCTTCCGGTCTCCCCTTCCCCCTCCCTTTCCCCCACCCCCTCCCGGTCTCCCTTTCCTCCCTCCCCCTCCCTCACTCCCACCCCCACCTCCGGTCTCCCCTTCCCCCTTCCCTTTCCCCCACCCCTCCTCCTCCTCGCCTTCCCTTCCCGCCACCCCCACCCCCACCCTCACCCTGACGTCCCCTCCCCTTCCCCCTACCCCCACCCTACCCTGTGTCCCCTCCCCTCCCGTCTCCCCTTCCCCCAACCCCCACCCCACCTCCACCTCCACATAGAAAAGCAAAAACAGAAAATCAACAAATTCAAGCACAAATTTAACAAGCAGAAATAGAAAGCAACAAATCAACAAAGAAGCAGATGGTGGTTCCTCAGAAATTCAAAGCACAAAGAAGAAGAAGAAGAAGAAGAAGAAGAAGGAGGTGGTGCGGTGCGGTGTCGGAGGGCGGCAAGGTGGCGGCGGGACGGCGAGACTGCGGCGGTGGGACGGAGGCTTCCCTTCCCCCTTCCCCCTCCCCCTCTTCCCTTCCCCTCCCCTCCCCTCCCCTCCCCCTTCGTATACCCTTTTCTTCTCCCACCCCCAACGCGTTTGTACGCGTTTTTTTTAATTTTATAAGTTTTATCATTAAAATAGGAATAGGGGTAGTTTAGGAATAAAACAAAAAAAATTATTAAAAAGGACGATTTTAATACGAAAAAAAAACGTTAATGACGATTTTAAATCCAAAAATACAAGAGGGACGATTTCGATTCTAGCACTAAACTTTAGGGACCAAAATCGTACTTACCCCATATTTTTAAATATTAGAATGTTCAATTTACTTTTATGTATTTTGATTTTATTTATTTAGTTAGTAGATTGGACTTCATGTTAGTGAGTTTGTTATTCTCTTTATTTTAATCTAATATATAAATACCTCATAAACTATTGTGGTCGTCAAGTAGAAGCTAGAGAGTAAAAAGTACTTTCGGCTTTCGTGATGATACTATAGTGTGGGCAAATAAAGTTGAGTGAATCTCTCTCTTGTTGTATCGAGAAATTGAAGAGAAGGTTGAGTGATTTTCTTAAATTCAATTTCCAAAGTATGGTGTGAACAAGTTAGGTTAAGTGAGTCTATTTCTTATTGTATTGAGAAATAAGATAAAAAGGTAGAATGATTTTATTTGTATTCAATTTCATATTTTCTTTTTGTTTTCAATTTTAATTTATTTTTTATTCATTTTCAATCATTTCTTTGATTTTCATCTTATCCGAATTTCTACTTCATATCAATTAAAGAGTGTGTGGATACAATATCTATATTGTTATCGTCGAAATCGTTCAAGATGGGTGTGGGTTTGCAACAAGGAGATTTCATCTCTTTTTTTTTGTTTGTATTAGTGGTGGATGTGTTGAATAGGATGATTTATGAGGCAATAAGGAATGGTGTAAAACCCATGAAATTAATGAATAATAAGCCAATAAATTAATTATTAATTCAAAAAATTAAAAAATAAAATTTTATAGTTTAATGAGGTAGAGCTAATTAAAATAAGAATTTTGACACTAATTTAAAAAAATTTGGTCTAACATTGAGCCGAACGGGCTGAACCGGGCCCATATTAGGCCCAAGGCCCAACCCAATAGCCATTAAATGAAAAAAGCTTCAGCTCTTGTCCCTTCCCTCAAAGGAGAATACGCTGGAACTTGGCAAAAAGGGGGAGGGTTACGGTGAGAAGAGGAGAAGGAAAAACCTAATCACCTCCAATCTTCAATTGCTTATATCTTTCAATTCAGAACTCTGATTGACGAGCTGTTAGTGGCCACACGTTCATCTCGAAATTCTCTACAAAACCCATATAACAAAATTAATGGTAAGTCTCACTTTCGTTCCCAGCTATTCACTCTTTAGTTTCAAAATTCTTGGGCTTTGGTGTTAAGATTTTGTGTAATTTCGGTGTTTAAGATCAAATTAACTTGGTGGACTTGCCGGATCTTATCCCAATTTCCTGTTGATAAGGTGTGAAATCTCTAATCCTTGTGAAATTATGTATATAGCAAACCCTATTTTGATTTAGTGGTGTTTATGTGATACAAGATTGATTTATATATTTTGAGTGCAAATTGGTGGTATTGGAAACTTGAAGTTAGCTTTGGGGGCTGGAAAATCTGTTTGGTGAGTGACATGGCGGAAAATCATCGATTAAGAGTTTATAGGGAAAACGGCGTTGCAAGTATAGCTCTTAACCAATGAAGATTCCGCGTATCAATTTAAAAGAGTTGTCACAAAATTTTAGAAATAAAATACTGGGAGTATGAATCCCAGGTCGTCTCCCAACGAGTTACAGAGTGAATGCTAATTTATTAATTAGGGGTTTTCAAGAGAGTTGATTTTGGATAATGAGCAATTAAATAGTTGTAAATTAAAGAAATAAAAACTAAGAATGATTATTAATATTCTAAATAAAAAGGCCTTGACTGGGGGAAATGATCAATTGGAAGTTCTATCCTTGTTGGGATCTCTTAGGTGTAGTATCAAAAAGGTTGTTATTTTCACTTAGTTAACCCTTACTAAATAAAGGAAAGTCAAGTGATTGAGCTAACTCTTATTCACAAATCCTAGTCCTCTCCCTTGGAAAGGTCTAGCGTTAGTAAATACAGAACTAGTCAATAACTTCCAGTTTAATCTTCACTTAATCCTTCCAACTCAAGTGTCTCCTTTTAATCAACCCCCATGTCAAGTAGGGAATCTACTCCATTGACATGAATATAATACTCAGAAACATATAAGAAGAAGACATAATAAATTAAATAAAATAGAGACTGAAAATTAATTAAAAATAAAAGTAATCCTCTGTATCAACAATTCACGAAAATAATCCAACTACCACTTTAAACAAGAATTAAGAATATGGAATAAATAAAAGAGAAAGTAAGGAAACAAACTAGAATAGTGTCTTCAATGGAGGTGATGACTCTTCAATATCCGAAGCAAAAAAGTATAGAACTAATAAATTATGAATGTAAAGAGAACCTAAAGGAAGAGTAGTTCCTCTCTAGATTCAGATCTAAAATCCTAAAACTATCCTAATGAGAATGTATGTTGATCTGTGTTGAGTCTCTGCATGTTTCCTGGCTTTATTATGTGTTTCTGGGCTGAAAACTGGGTCAAAACTCGGCCCGAAATTGCCCCCAGCATTTTCTGTTATCTTTGCAGATCGCGCAGGTCACGCGTGCGTGTCATTCAGCGATTTTCCTTGTCATGCGTATGCGTCATCCACGCGTGCGCGTCATTCGTGCAGACTCCAATTCGCGCATACGCGTCAGGCACGCGCACGCGTCGCTGCGACTTTTTCCATTCCGCGCGCTCGCGTGAGCCATGCGCGCGCGTCGATGCTCGATGGTCATCTCCTTAGTTTCTTGTGTTCCTTCCATTTTTTTGCAAGCTTCCTCACCATTCTCTAAGCCATTCCTGCCCTGTAAAGCCTGAAACACTTAACACACGGATCACGGCATCGAATGGTATAAAGGAGAATTGAAATACACAAATTAAAGATCTCTATGAAGCAAGTTTTCAACCATAGAACAAACTTAGGAAGGGATTGTAAAATCATGTAGTTCATATGAATAAGTGGGTAAAGACTTGATGAAACCACTCAATTAAATACAAGATAAACCATAAAATAGTGGTTTATCAACCTCCCCACACTTAGACATTAGCATGTCCTCATGCTTAGCTCAAGGAGATAAAATAAACAAGTAGGGAAAAGTAGGACTCATGCAATGCAATGCAACCTATGTATATGAATGCAACTATATACTAAGATGATTTTGTCTACTTTGGTTAAAAGTAAATAAGTTCTTCAAGACAAACATAAATCAAATTTCACTAATTAAAACCATACAGTAAAGACAAATAAACTTGTAAGAAGACAGCTCATGAAAGCAGAGAACATAGAACTAAGGATTGAACCCTTACTGATGGCGTATGTGCACTCTAATCACTCAAGTGTATAGGGTAATCACTCTACTCTTCTCTAGTTATGCTTTCTAAACTTTGTTCTTCACCTAACCAATCAACAAGTGTTTAATGTACTAATGCAAACATCATGAGGTCTTTTCAAGGTTGTAATGGGGCCAAGGTAAGGGTAAGGACATATGTATGGCTAAGTGAGTTTAAATTAAATCCTTGATTAACCTAAGCTCTTACCTATACATATTTTATAAACTTTTAAATTCATGCTTAACTACCCAAAATTTTCACTTTTGTATTACATACTCATGCATCACCATTTCTTTTAATTTTTATCACATATGCATTGATCTTTTCATTAACTTAACTTAGCATTAGAGTAATTTTGTCCCCTTATTTAATTACTTTAATTACTTGATATTTTTTTGATTTTTTTAATTAAGCATAAAATAAACATAACATTATCAATGCACATGGATTTTTAATTTTTCTGGTCTTACATGAGTAGGTACCCAAATTCCTTTTATTTTATCATGACATATTCCTTTATTAACCCATGTTCCCATGATCTTCCCATACTTAATTGATACACAATCTCTAACTTAAGCTAACCAAAGATTCAATTGGGGTATTTAATTGTTTTTCCGCTTAAGACTAGTGATGTGGTAAAATATAGAACAAATGGGATTTAAAAGGCTCAAAGTGGCTAACAAGGGTAATTGAAAGGGTAGGCTATTTTGGGATAAGTGAGCTAAAATAATTAATAGCCTCAATCATATGCATGCATTTAACATATTAACTATTGGACATATAGGATGGAACAAAATAAAGATTACAATTATAGAGAAGAAAACACACAAGAATAAAATATTATGGTTAAATAATGTAACCATGTAATCAAGCTCAAATCTCACAGGTTGTGTGTTCTTTAGCTATCATTTTATGTTCCACATACAACTTTGAACAAGTTTTAACGAAAAGATTTTAATTTTAAATTAGTGAAAATTTTTCAAAAATAGGATCTTAAAAAGAAACTTATTATTTTTCAACCAATTAGAACATGCATGCAAATACCTATTACTATGCAATTTATCCTATTCTAACAAAAGAAAAATAAATATTCTATTGGTGTTTAAGAAAGAGAAATTACCTCCGAAAGTCAGGTACTGACCGACCTCCCCACACTTAAAGCTTTGCACCGTCCTCGGTGCCATCTGTCAGGAACAAAGGGGGGTTGGTAGCAGTGTCTCCACAAGCGGGACCGTCATGGCTCCCTGTGCTGGTAAATGAAGTAGAGTCCAGGGTTTCTGGGTTTTCTTCAGGTCAGTGGTTACCAATAATCAGCTCCTTGAGGTATGTAAATCGGCGCTTGTTACGGCGCTCCCTTTGCTTTCCTTTCTGGTCAAGCCGGTCTAACTTCTGAATTATCTGTAGGAGTAGCTGATTTGTGGAAGGTGCTTGTGATGTGGAAGGCAAAAGAATATCTTCTGCTGGTTCTATGCTCCGATTGTTAGTGGCTGCTGGAGGTCTGATATACTTCCTGTTAGGGACGTACTGATCATCCCGCGGAAGTATGGTCTTGGTATCCCCAGCTCTGTAGGAGACTCCGGCTGCTGAGACTAGATCTGAAACCAAGGTGGGAAAAGGTAAGTTGCCCGCAATTTGTACGTGTCCCATAGCATTCCGGTTGTGTCTTGATAAATTGAGAGGCTGGTCTGTAAGGATACACCAGAGTAGAATAGCCATGTCTGCAGTGAAGGAGGACTCGTGAGTGCTCGGAAAGACGTAGTGGAACATAATCTGTGCCCATACTCAAGCCTCCAAGGTCAGTGCTGAAGCCAATATTCCCTTAGGTCGGGATCGATGGTATCCATAGATCCATCTGCTGCCAGGTTGTGCTATAACTCTGAGAATGGCATCCCAGTCAAATTTGTATGTCTGGCATTGGACAGAGGCTTCTTGAAATGCGTCCAATCCTTCAGGGGCAAGGGGAAGATCTAAAGCTCGCTGAATGGCCTCTTCAGTTATGGGGATTTGCTTCTGACGGACATAGACAGACTGTAGTGTTGGCATGTGAAAATTGGAGTAGAATTCAACTACCCATGATAGATTAACCTGCCGTGGCTGTCTCCATAGGAATTTCCATTGTCTTTGTTCAATTTGGGGTTCAACAAATTCAACAATGTTGGTCGGGAGGATAAGAAGGTACTCATTGTTATAATTTTTCTCAGCCAGGATGGGAAACATCTGCTCACAGTAGCGGTTAGTGAACCGTGCAGTGTCCTTTGCTGGAAAGGCTTTCTCTTTTTCATCGACCTTGATGATTCTCTTGATTCACTTTGTCGAGGGCTTTACAGCTGTTGAAGATGGCTCTGCCATTAGTTCTCTTTTTGTTCCTTTCCTTGCTGGTGGTTTGGGAGTAGTTTTCTCTTTACCCTTCTTGGTGGCCATCCTGAAAAGGGAAAAGGTAAGTACTTTAAAATTACAAGGGTTAGAGCAAGGAAGAGGATAGGAGACGTGATAATCAATGCACGGTAAAGAAGGATGTCGTTAACACATGGTCATGACTACATGTGATCAGTTCATCAATGGAAACATAGCAAGTGCATGTGACAGCAATTAGATGCAAGATGTTTATTGGCATGCCGGCAAAGGCATGAGTAGCATAGATCAAGCATTAAATGTCCAAGTTAGATTATCAACTCTTTCAAACTCACAATCTGTTTGTATGGACAATTATATTTAATCAATAAAATATAAAAGGGGTTTTGTGAAAAAAAAAAGCAGGCATTAGAGTGGTAGAATAGAATAATTTAAAATAATGCACAATGCCATACGGGCTTTTTCACAAACACTTAGTATGCGTGGTAAATATGTTATTGAAAGCATTAATTTGAACATGAAAGCAACCCTTTTAAGAAGTAGTATTAATTGTCAAGCTGTTCCTTAATACACTGACAAGCAAAATATAGAAGAAAATAATCACCCAATTAAATATCAAACACCAATCAAAAGAATAAAAAAGAAAGGAAAGAAAAAGAAAACATAAATAATGAAAGTAAAAAGAAAAAGGAAGAAGAAAACATAAATAAAAAGAAAAAGAATAATAGAAAAGTAAAGAACCTTGATAATGGATGGGAAAAATAAGGGAGGAGAGTGTGAAAAGTGAGAAAGAATAAAGATGGAAGAAGGGAGAAGAAAGAAATAAGAGGGGATAAGAGAAATTAGGATTGGAGAAGAAAAGATAAGATATCTGACGCTAATCTGGATAAGCTGTGCGTCGCATGTGATGCGGACGCGTGGGGCATGCGGTCGCGTGGTTTGTGATAATTTCAAGTAACACGGACGCGTGGGTCATGCGTACGCGTGACTTGATTTGTGCTATTGGCGCGAAAGTAGCATTGCGCACGCACAAGTCTCTGATTCATACGCACATTGCCAAAATTTAGGGTGACACGTGCGCGTAGGTGACGCGCACGCGTGAATGGCCTCTATTTGAATAATGACGCGGACGCGTGGGGCACGCGTTCATGTGGGGCACGCGTTCGGGTGATGGGGCTTGTGCTTCCAGCACAATTCCAGCCCCATTCCATCATAACTTTCTGCCAGACACCTATATATGTCGAGATCGCAGGGTCACACGTGAGCGTGAGTGACGCGCACGCGTGGAAGGCTGATTTTGCAAGTGACGCAGACGCGTCAGGGACGCGTTCGTGTGGGCATGTTCTATGCCTATGGCACGCCTCCAGCCAAGCTCCCGCATAACTCTCTGCTTCTTATCTTCTTGTTACAAAAGCACATATGACGCGTGCGTGTCAGCGACGCTTGCGCGTCGCGTGCTCTTTTCCTCCTTTTTTTTATGCAGAATGCGACTACAGATGCAGACTATGTGCAGAGATTATGAGAAGAGTCATTAAGAAAAAATAAAGTAGAAAATGAGAAAATAAAACTAGGACTGAAACGAAACGATCATACCATGGTGGGTTGTCTCCCACCTAGCACTTTGCTTTGACGTCCTTAGGTTGGACGGTCTTTAGGCTCATTTTGCTTCTGTTGGTCGGTCTTCCAAGAGGAAGACCTCTAGCTCTTTGTGATCCTTCATCTTCTCACCATGATAAAGCTTTAGGTGGTGTCCATTGACCTTAATGAATTTGGAGCTAGAAGGATGGTGCAGGTGAAAAACTCCGTATGGCTCTGCCTTTTCTACTCTGTAGGGACCTTCCCATCTTGATCTCAGTTTGCCTGGCATAAGCCTCAGTCTGGAGTTGTAAAGAAGAACTAACTCCCCTGGTCTGAATTCTCTCCTTTTTATGTGCTTGTCATGGACGGCCTTCATCTTTTCCTTGTATCGCTTGGAGTTGTCATATTCTTCTAGGCGAAGGTTCTCTAATTCTGCTAGTTGCAGCTTCCTTTCAGCACCAGCTTTCTTAAAATTCATGTTGCATTCTTTTACAGCTCAGAAGGCCTTGTGTTCCACTTCTACTGGAAGGTGGCAAGCCTTACCGTACACTAAGTAGAAGGGGCTCATCCCAATGGGTGTCTTGTACGCTGTTCGATATGCCTAGAGCGCATCTTGTAACCGGCACTCCAGTCCTTCATATGAAGCTTTACTATCTTCTCCAGAATGTGTTTAATCTCTCTGTTAGACACTTCTACTTTTCCATTGGTCTAAGGATGATAAGCTGTTGCTACTTTGTGAACAATCCCATGCTTTTTCAGTAATCCTGTTAATCTCCTGTTACAAAAGTGAGTGCCTTGATCGCTCACGATTGCTCATGGTGATCCAAAGTGATAGATAATATGGTTTCTAACAAAGGAAACAACAGTGTTATCATCATCAGTACGGGTAGGAATTGCTTCCACCCATTTAGAAAGATAATCTACAGCTAACAGTATATAAAGGTAACCACTAGAGTTTGAAAATGGACCCATGAAGTCAATGCCCCAAACATAAAAAATTTCACAGAAAAGCATAGTCTGTTGAGGCATCTCATCCCTCTTGGATATATTACCAAATCTTTGGCATGGGAAACAAGATTTACAAAAGATAGCAGCATCTTTAAAAAGAGTAGGCCACCAGAATCCACAGTCTAAAATTTTTCTAGCTGTTCTTTGAGGGCCAAAATGTCTTCCACTCTCAGAAGAGTGGCAAGCTTCTAAAATGGACTAGAATTCTGATTGGGGTACACACCTTCTAATTACCTGGTTAGCACCACACCTCCATAAATATAGATCATTCCATATATAATATTTGGACTCACTTTTCAGCTTGTCTCTTTGATGCTTAGTAAAATTGGGAGGAAAAGTATGGCTAACTAGATAATTAGCTACGGGTGCATACCAAGGAGCTACTTCAGATACTGCATGCAAGCTATCAAATGGAAAAGCATCATTGATAGGTGTGGAGTCATCCTTAATATGCTCAAGGTGACTCAAGTGGTCTGCCACTAAATTCTGGTTACCACTCCTATCCTTAATTTCTAAGTCAAATTCTTGCAGTAACAATATCGACCGTATCAACCTTGGTTTGGACTCTTTTTTAGCTAATAAATATTTTAGAGCTGCATGGTCCGAGTACACTACTACCTTAGTACCAAGTAAATAGGCTCGGAATTTATCCAGAGCAAAAACAATAGCAAGAAGCTCCTTTTCAGTAGTAGTGTAATTAGACTGAGCAGCATCTAAGGTCTTAGACGCATAAGCTATACGAAGGATTCTTACCTTCGCGCTGAGCCTTTGCCACTCCTACTGCATGGTTGGAGGCATCACACATAATCTCAAAATGCTGGCTCCAGTCTGGTCCTCTCACAATTGGAGCTTGAGTCAGGGCGATCTTCAGTTTATCAAATGCTTGCATGCAATCCTCACTAAACTCAAACTCAATATCTTTCTACAGTAGTCTGGATAAAGGTAATGCTACCTTACTGAAGTCCTTAATAAATCTCCTACAGAAACCTGCATGGCCAAGGAACGAACGGACTTCCCTCACGGAGGAGGGGTAAGGTAAACTAGAAATGACATCTATCTTTGCTGGGTCTACAGATATACCAGTATTAGAGACAACATGTCCTAGAACAATACCTTGTTTGACCATAAAATGACACTTTTCAAAATTTAAAACAAGATTTGATCTAACACACCTGTCTAATACTCAAGATAAACTATCCAAGCAAAGGGTAAAAGAATCACCGTATACGCTAAAATCATCCATAAAAACTTCCATACAATTCTCAATAAGATCAGAGAAAAGACTCATCATGCACCTTTGGAAAGTAGCTGGTGCATTGCACAAGCCAAAAGGCATTCTCTTGTAAGCATAAGTTCCAAAGGGACATGTAAAAGTAGTCTTTTCCTGATCCTCAGGAGCTATATGGATATGAAAATAGCCTGTGTAACCATTTAAAAATCAGTAATGAGATTTACCTGACAGGCAATCAAGCATTTGATCAATGAATGGCAGGGGATAGTGATCCTTACGAGTGGCTTGGTTGAGATGTCTGTAGTCAATGCACACCCTCTAGGAATTCTGTACTCTAGTTGCTATGAGCTCTCCTTGCTCATTCTTTACTGTTGTGATTCTAGACTTCTTGGACACTACTTGTACTGGGCTGACCCATTCACTATCTGAAATGGGGTAGATGATGTCTGCCTCCAATAATCTGGTCACTTCCTTCTTGACGACCTCTAAGTTGGTGGGATTCAGTCTTCTTTGGGGTTGACGGACAGGTCTTGCTCCATCTTCTAAAAATATTCTAGCTCACAGACTTGAGGGCTGATGCCTACTATATCCGCCAAGCTACACCCAATTGCTTTCTTGTGTTGTCTCAGCACACTGAGCAGCTGCTCTTCCTGTTGAGAAGTGAGTTCCCTTGCAATGATAACTGGAAACTTTTGATTATCCTCAATGTAAGCATACTTGAGGTGTGGAGGAAGGGGCTTCAATTCTGATCTCTGCTCATGGCTAGGCTCTGGATCATCTGGGGTTATTGATAATGACAAAGTGTCCTCATTATGTTCTGAGGGTGTCCCCACACTTGGACCTAGCTCTAAGTGTTTCTCTTCTACTTCTTCTTGGTGAACTTCAGCTACAGTTTCATCAATAATGTTGCACTGGAAGATAGAATGATCTTCCGGAAGGTGCTTCATAGCTTCATTCAAACTGAAACTCACTGCTCTGCCATCTATCTTAAAGGAGTAAGTTCCTGAGAATGCATCCAGTTTGAACTTCGAAGTCTTCAGGAATGGTCTTCCAAGCAGGATTGATGACGGCCTTCCTGAGTCATTAGGAGGCATTTCCAGGATATAGAAGTTGATGGGAAATGTGAGCCCCTTAATGCTCACTAATACATCTTCAGCAATTCCAACTACTGTAATAATGCTTTTATCTGCTAACACAAAATGAGCTGCCGACCTTTTTAAGGGAGGGAGCCTCAAAGCATCATATATAGACAATGGCATTATACTAACACACGCTCCTAAATCACACATGCAGTCAGAAAATAATACACCTCCAATGGTACAGTTAACCATGCATGGATCTGGATCACTATATTTTTCAGGTATACCTCCCATTAAAGCAGATATAGAACTACCTAAAGGAATAGTTTCTAATTCATTAATTTTATCTTTGTGTATGCATAAATCTTTTAGAAACTTTACATATTTAGGCACTTGTTAAATAACATCAAAAAAGGGTACAGTTACCTCAACTTTTTTGAAAATTTCTACCATTTTGGGATCAAGTTTCATCTGCTTTCTAGACTTCCGTGCAAGGTGTGGAAATGGGATAGAAATGGCGCCATTTGCAGCTTCTGCTTCCTTTGGTGCTCCATTCCTTGGCTGAGCTGCTTCTTTTTCAACCAAGTCTTACACTTCATCTTCTTCTTCAACTTTCTCCACTTCAACCATGTCCTCAATTGGGGCATGTTCTAGTGAGCTTGGCTCCTCTGGATTCCTCTCTTGCAGTGTGGTTATGGACCTCAAAGTGATGGCATTGATACCTCCCTTGGGGTTGGGTAAAGGTTGAGAGGGAATTCCAGTGGAGTTTAAAGGCTGGTTGTTGGAGTTATTCAGTGATCCAATCTGTGAGACAAGAGCTTGCAAGGTAGAGTTTAGACTGTTTAAGGTAGAAGTGAGGTTGTTCTTCATGGTCTTTTGTCTTTGATCAATCGAGTTTAGTAACTCGTCATTAGAAGAGGAAGGGGGGTAAGTAATCTGAGAGGTCTGCTATTGGTTGTTCTGAGGTGCTTGGGACTGCCTTTGGTAAGGTGCTCTGTAAGACTGGTTCTGATTCTACTGTTTATTGTTATTATTCCACCTCTGATTTTTATTGTTGTCTCTGCCTCCTCTATTATAGTTGTCCCTCCATCCCTGGTTAGAATTATCTCTCGAACCCTTGTTGGAGTTGTCCTGCCATCCTTGGTCAAAGTTTCCAACTTGGTTATAGTTGCTGCCTTGTTGATAGTATCCTTGATTCGGACGGTCATAGAAATTGTGAGTAGCTGCCAAGGTGTTGTCCTCATGTTGGAGCTGTGGACATTCATCATTGTAATGACTATAATCATCACATATTCCGCATACTCTCTGAGGAACCAGTTGTTGACTACATTGTGGTGAAGGAGGTTGAGACTGTTGCTGGCCCAGATGTATCTACTTCAGTAGGTTGGTCATCTCACATAGCGATTTTGTGAGAGCAGTATTCTCACTGCTAGAGGAAACCTCTGCCATGACCTTGGGGTGGTTGTTCCTGTTATGCTTGTGAGTCTAAGCAGACTCAGCCAGGTCGGCGATCTGTTGCCATGCTTCATCTGTGGTCTTGTACTTTTTCAGAGAACCATTGCTTGCACCATCTAATGTAGTCTTGTCTTGAGGCTTCATGCCTTGTGTTAAGTAGCCGATCAATACCAACTTGTTAATCATGTGGTGGGGGAATACGTCTAGAAGATTAGTGAAGCGCTCCCAGTACTCGTAGAGAGTCTCAGATTCGCCTTGGATGATCATTGAAATCTCTTTCCTTAATCTATCAGTAACTTCAGCTGGAAAGTATTTTTTCTAGGAATTCTCTCCTGAGCGTATCCCAGTTAATAACAACTGCTTCAGGTTGAGTATAGTACCACTCTCTCGCCTTTCCCTCAAGAGAAAATGGAAAAGCGGCTAGCAGAATAGAAGTCTCAGTTGCACCATTATGCCTAACAGTAGAACAGGGTGTCTGAAAATATCTGAGGTGCTTGAGAGGCTCTTGAGCAGGTAGGCCGTGAAACTTTGGCAATAGATTAATTAGTGCAGTCTTCAGTTCAATATCTGCACTGAGATTTGGATGATGCGCTTAGAAAGGTGGTAGTGTAAAGTCCGGAGCTCCCGCCTCTTGAAGAGTAATCCTCCTGGGAGCTGCCATGTCCTCTGCGCTTGAATCAACCAAATCAGTAGAAAGGGAGCTTGTTTCTTCCTTAAATTGCCTTTCAAATTTGTCCTCAGAAAGGACTAACCGATGCCGAACCCGTCTTATACATGAGATAGTTCTTTCAATTTCAGGATCAAATACGGGTAGGCTCGAATCAGGTAGTGAACGCGTCATTCAATGAAAGAAACACACAGCTCATGGTAAAAAAATAAAATAAAATAAAGTGCAAATAAAATAAAAATTCAACCAATAAATTAGCACACTGTTGCAACTCCCTGGCAACGGTGCCAAAAATTGACGTGGCGAAAAATCACCGATTAAGAGTTTATGGGGAAAACGGCATTGCAAGTATAGCTCTTAACCAATGAAGATTCCGCGTATCAATTTAAAAGAGTTGTCACAAAATTTTAGAAATAAAATACTGGCAGTGTGAATCCCAGGTCGTCTCCCAACGAGTTGCAGAGAGAATGCTAATTTATTAATTAGGTGTTTTCAAGAGAGTTGAGTTTGGATAATGAGCAATTAAATTGTTGTAAATTAAAGAAATAAAAACTAAGAATGATTATTAATATTCTAAATAAAAAGGCCTTGACTGGGGGAATGATCAATTAGAAGTTCTATCCTTGTTAGGATCTCTTAGGTGTAGTATCAAAAAGGTTGTTGTTTTCACTTAGTTAACCCTTACTAAATAAAGGAAAGTCAAGTGATTGAGCTAACTCTTATTCACAAATCCTAGTTCTCTCCCTTGGGAAGGTCTAGCGTTAGTAAATATAGAACTAGCCAACAACTTCCAGTTTGATCTTCACTTAAGCCTTCCAACTCAAGTGTCTCCTTTTAATCAACCCCTATGTCAAGTAGGGAATCTACTCCATTGACATGAATATAATACTCAGAAAAATATAAGAAGAAGACATAATAAATTAAATAAAATAGAGACTGAAAATTAATTAAAAATAAAAGTAATCCTCTGTATCAACAATCCATGAAAATAATCCAACTACCACTTTAAACAAGAATTAAGAATATGGAACAAATAAAAGTGCAATTAAGGAAACAAACTAGAATAGTGTCTTCAACGGAGGTGATGACTCTTCAATATCCAAAGCAAAAAAGCATAGAACTAATAAACTATGAATGTAAAGAGAACCTAGAGGAAGAGTAGTTCCTATCTAGATTCAGATCTAAAATCCTAAAACTATCCTAATGAGAATGTGTGTTGATGTGTGTTGAGTCTCTGCACGTTCCTTGGCTTTATTCTGTGTTGCTGGGCTGAAAACTGGGTCAAAACTCGGCCGAAAATTGCCCCCAGCGTTTTCTGTTATCTCTGCAGATCGCAGGTCACGCGTGCGCGTCATTCAGCGATTTTCCTTGTCACACGTACGCGTCATCCACACGTGCGCGTCATTCGTGCAGACTCCAATTCACGCATACGCGTCAGGCACGCGTACACGTCACTGTGACTTTCTCCATTCCGCGCGCTCGCGTGAGCCATGCGCGCGCGTCGATGTTGAATGGTCATATCCTTAGTTTCTTGTGTTCCTTCCATTTTTTTGCAAGCTTCGTCACCATTTTCTAAGCCATTCCTACCATGTAAAGCCTGAAACACTTAACACACGGATCACAACATCGAATGGTATAATGGAGAACTAAAATACACAAATTAAAGATCTCTAGGAAGTAAGTTTTCAGCCATAGAACAAACTTAGGAAGTGATTGTAAAATCATGCAGTTCATATGAATAAGTGGGTAAAGACTTGATGAAACCACTCAATTAAACGCAAGATAAACCATAAAATAGTTGTTTATCAGTGAGGTCTTGGAACTTGTGTATCAAGGGCTTGCGGTGCCTTGTGGCTTAGGGTGAAATCGGCTAAGGTATGTTTTCAGTTTCTCGTAACTAGAATATAATGTCTTGTGAAAACTTAGGCTAGATGACCATAGGTTAAGTTGTATGATATGTATGATCGAGGATTAGAGACTTGTGGTTAGAATTGTTGAGTGAGTGCTTGAAATATATGATGAATGATTGATGATAATTTATGTTGGATAATGATGTTAACGAGAATTTGTGAAGGATGATGATGATATTGAGTATAAGAATGATGACTTTGTTAATTGGTGAGTTTTAATTTTGATGCCTATTTAGTGATTTTAGTAATGTAGTATGTGTTGGATTGATGTGGATATTTAGTATGTTGGTGAAGGTATGAATGTGGGGTATGGTTGATGAGGTGATGGTTTTAATGAACTATAATGATACATTGATGATTGATGTTCTAGTTAGATTAATGAACAAGAATTATTATTGTTATTTCAAGGATGAATAATGCTGTTTGGATATATATTGTTGGGTTAGAGTTGTTGAAATAGAGTGTTGTATGCTATGGAATGAATAAGAAGGTGAAGATGATAGTTTGGGTTGTTTTTAATGTTGTGTAGAACCTTGGAATGTTGATTAAAAATTGTGATTTTGGTGAAAATAGAGGTTTGAGATTTGTTGAGAAAATCTGATTTTTGGTCAAATTTCGGCGAGCCATAACTCGGCTTCCGGACCCCCAAAATGTTTCAAACTTGTTTCATATAAAAATTGGGTCTGTGAAATCTACGTCGTACAAAGACAAGAACGGATGAAAAATGTTTTAAAATGAAAAAGTTATTGCGTCGAAAATTCGGTATGTAAGATTGAAATTCTGTAGACTTAAACATTTTTTACTAATCTGCAATGCACGTGTACGCAAACCCCTCCATACGCGAATGGGTGTCTCTGTTTAACATGCATGCGTATGCGGACGAGGTAACGCGTATGTGTGATTTCAAATTACACTCCCACGCGTACGCGTGACCTCTATTTCAGCAAACATGAATTTTTTGATTTAAAGCTCAATTTCGAACCCCTAAACCTCTATTTTTACTCCCCAATATCCTAAACTAAAATTTAATTGTAGAAAGGGAGTTGAACATTGAGAGGATAATAACTTGCGAGTGAAGAAAGATTGTAAATGGGTGATGTAAATTGAAAAATTTAACGGGGATGCTGGTTTGTAAATAAATATGATTGTGGCCCCGGGTAGTTGGTAGTGGCGATGTCTACTTGCTCCGGGTATGAGACAGGGAAGAAGAACTATGAAAAATGAATTTGATTATGGAATTTTAAATGAATATATGTTTATGATACCTGGGTAGTAGCAAGGATGGTGGTTCGTCCCACTTGCTCCAGGTTAATATTTGAGATTTGATAACGATGATACTTGATTTAAACTGAATGAATGTATGTTTGAGACCCTGAGCAGTAGCAAGGATGGTGGTTCGTCCCACTTACTCTAGGTCAGTGATTCTGATGCCTGGATAGTAGCAACAATAGTAGTTATTTCACTTGCTCCAACTTGAGCTTTTAAACACCCACCTGGGTAATAGCCGCAATAGTGGTTATTCCATTGGCTCTGGGTTGAGCGGATAGTAGCAAGGGGATTGTAGCTCAAACCCACTTGCTCCGCAATAGGGGTTTTAGTCTATGGTTAGCTATCAGGACGTGTCGGGTTGGCTATATAATTGACAGATGATATCATCAGCCATAGGACAGGCATTCATCATATGTATTTGTCTATTTTTCTTAAGTTTGCATTTCTTGGGATTGTCTAATTGATAATCTATGCTTACCTGCTATATTTGTTACCTACTATAATTGTATTCTTCTTGTGTTTGCCATTGTCTGTTTGCTTGTATGTGTGGTTCCACCGGAGTTGGGGGTTTTGGAAGAAAGTAGACGACAGAGGGTTTCAATATAGTTTAGTTAAGATTTAAAACTTTAGATTACCTACCTTACTTATGGTTTACAATTTATTTCTTTTAAGTTTTATAATCTGAGTGCCAATGTTCTAGGATTGCCTTTAGCTTTCCCAGGACATTATATGTTAGTGATGTAGGCACTGTTACCATGCTGAGAACTTATGGTCCTCACCCCATACATAGTTTGTGGTTTTCAGATGCAGGACGTGAGGCACCTCGCTGAGGCATTCTGGGAGCTTCTTACATAGAAGACCTTCTTGCCTTTGGGACTTTACTTTTGGTTATAATATTTATATGTAGATACTTATTATCTCCACTACTTATATATGTATTATTCCTTTTAGATGTTATTTTGGAGAAACAGGTTCTGTAAACTTTGTATTTTGGGCTCTTTTGGGAACTCTAATGTATATATGTATATATGCTTATGTGCTCTGGCCAGTTTACTTTTGCGAGCTGAGTCAGAAGCTTTGTTATTTGAATCTTATAACTCTTTAGTAATTAGCCATGTTTAGCTTACTCTTATTTTGCTTCGGTTACACTAACGTTGACGTGAGGGTTGCGCTTTCGGTTTAACGGTTTTGTTTTTAACTTTGCTACAAAGGATCCTAGTTATAAACAATTTTTCACCTATATTATATTATATAATTTTATTTTTAGAGGTCGTAATACTTTACCACCTCTGTCTTATGATTTAAGCATAAGATTGTGTATGGTAGGGATTTACATTATGGTATCAGAGCAGTTCGTTCCTCTAGAGCCTGAGGGACAGACTGAATATGCTTCTGGACATACTCTGGGTGTCTATACCTGCTAATCAGGATATCTAAATGATACATGTGGCATGATTGTCCATGAACATGCATTTGGAACTTTGAAGCACTAGACTTGCGATATTGAGACTGATCTACTTGATATCACTTGTTTGGTGTGAACATGAACCATATATCGACTCACGGACATGGTTGTGGGTGCGGTAGGGGTAGATTAGGCAATGCAAATCCTGAAATGGCAGGGAGCAACCCTATGGACTTTATGGTTGCCATAGGAAACATGGCTGCGGCTATGCAGGCGATAGCTGAAGCGCTAGGAAATCAGGCGAACCATGGAAACGGTAATAATGGGGATGACAGGCCGGTGACACTTGCTACTTTCCTGAAGTTGCATCCTTTGACCTTTGAGGGAACTACGATCCCTACATAGGCAGACAACTGTCTCCAAGCAATGGAGCTGGCTCTACAAGATTAGCAGGTTCCCGAGGAATAGTGGGTGAAGTTTGTGACCTACCAGTTACAAGGTGAAGCTCAATACTAGTGGCAAGAAACACAGCGTATTCTACAACCTGACGGCACTGCGATATTTGGGAGGTGTTTCGGACTGAGTTCTATCAGAGATACTTCTCTAATTTAGTTAGGAATGCTAAGGAGCTTGAACTGCTGCAATTAAAACATGGGAAAATGTCGATTGCTGAGTATACGAACAAATTTAAAGAACTATGCCAATTTTTCCGATCTGTCAAGGTGCTCTGGAGAATTTTGCTGAGTGAAAATGTATTAAGTACGAGGAAGGACTTTGGAGTGACATTCTGGGCTCCGTTGGGCTGATGTAGATTAGAGTATTTTCCGAACTTGTGAACGAGAGTTGGGTTGCTGAAGAATGTGTAAAAAAAGCCACTATGGTAGAGATCGATAACCGGGAATTCCACTGAAGAGACCACAATCAGAATTTGACACCAAAAGGCTAAGAATTCAAGTGAAGAGGATATGTTCAACCATTTCCTCATGATCGAAACCAGGTTGGAACAAATGACAATTACCGAGGAAACGGTGGAGGAAAACAAACAAGATCTACTACGGAGGATCTAACTTGCGAAAGGTGTGGGAACTACCATCTGGATATGCCATGCCATTTCGGATTAGGAGTATGTTAGAAGTGCGAGTTACCAGGACATGTATCCCAAAATTGTTCGCAGGGAAGGACTCAAGATGTGGGATGATCGAATCAGCAGGGTTGAGGTAATTGCAAAATTGATAACCAAAACTTTAAATTGTAGTATATGATCTTGAAACACCGCATTTATTTATAGCCTGTATCAGGGATGAGGATGTAAGACTGAAAGTGTCAAGCTTGGTGTTAAGCTTTGGTTTTGGTTGAAGGGAATAATGAAAGAAAAATCTGTTCGACCGAGTGCTACTCTGTGGAGAACACTCATTTTCTCAGTAGAAAGGGAAGACCATAGTAGTAGACTATATGTGAGAGGGAGAGTACCGGCGAATCTTCTCGACTCGATCTAGCTTTCCTTCTGTACGTGCAATGGAATTTTGTTTCGGATTCCTTTTTCCTCGAACAACGAATGGTTTGTCCTTTAAAATTCTAACTCCTTTACGTGCATATACTTATATTTGAATCTATCCATCTAGGGGTGAGCATGAGCTTGTTTTGGTATAGACAAATGATTCTTGAGCCTTGGATATTCGCTGAAGGTTGGGTGCTCTCTTCACAACTTTGTATATTTCATGGCCAGCTGAAACTTACTTGATTCAATATGTCTTATCCTTGCTATCAATTATTTTTGGTCTGGCTTCCTTTCTTGAGATGCACCTTAGTTCTTTTCTTGTGCATTTTGTTATTCTCTAAGAATTAGCCAGACACCATGCCAGACATCTTTCTATTTCTAACGAGCACCATTTATGTCATTTAATCGCCTCTAAGGCCTAATACCTTTTTGGAAATCAACTCGAGTTTAGTTTAATATTTAATACAATTCCTGGATATGACCATTAAGACGTTAATTTCTTAGAGAAGGACATCTGGATTTAGAAGATGAACCATGTAAGTATGCAACACCAAGAAGCATGTTGGGGCCTTATTTCTTACCGACCGTATTGCCTGAAATTACATTGGCGCTCTAGGATGCACCGTGTGTGTGGATGCGTGAATGCGAAGAAAACTTTTGAATCTTGAAAGGATTAGCCTTGGTACTAGTATTCGCGATACTTGAATCTAATATACCATATGACATTACTGCGATGTATCATCAAAGGGTTTAGGATGCACATGGAATTAACATCGTAAAGTGATGACAAGTGCCCTCAGTAAGGAGACCCTGAGTGTTGTTGGAGGACGATTAAGGAGAAGGAACCGTTAAGTAAGGTTCTAGTCTAAAGCTGGGCGTTGAGGCAGCAGCTAGAGGTATCCGACTGAATTGATTGCGAGTTTCAAAGAGTTATAAGGCCGAGAGTTTGGGAAGTGCAATAAGAAGGTAAAGAGCTACTAAGAATGTTGAAGCATGTCTGATGAGCGGATAATTTGTACGCTTTTTGGCATTGTTTTTAGTATGTTTTTAGTATGATTTAGTTAGTTTTTAGTATATTTTTATTAGTTTTTAGTTAAAATTCACTTTTCTGGTCTTTACTATGAGTTTGTGTGTTTTTCTGTGATTTCAGGTATTTTCTGGCTGAAATTGAGGGTCCTGAGCAAAAATCTTATTCAGAGACTGAAAAGGACTGCAGATGCTGTTGGATTCTGACCTCCCTGCACTCGAAGTGGATTTTCTGGAGCTACAGAATCCCAATTGGCGCGCTCTCAACGGCGTTGGAAAGTAGACATCCTGGGCTTTCCAGCAATGTATAATAGTCCATACTTTGCCCGAGATTTGATTGCCCAAACCAGCGTGGCAAATCAGCCTCAGAATTTCCAGCGTTTAACGCTGGAACTGGCATGAAACTTGGAGTTAAACGCCCAAACTGGCACCAAAGCTGGCGTTTAACTCCAGAAAGAGTCTCTACACGAAAATGCTTCAATGCTCAGCCCAAGCACACACCAAGTGGGCCCGGAAGTGGATTTTTATATCATTTACTCATTTCTGTATACCCTAGGTTACTAGTTCACTATTAATAGGATCTTTTGACATTGTATCTGTACCTCATGACACTTTACACGTTTCTTTGTGTACTTTCCACGGCATGAGTCTCTAAACCCCATGGTTGGGGGTGAGAAGCTCTGCTGTGTCTTGATGGATTAATGCAATTACTACTGTTTTTCATTCAATCATGCTTGCTTCCATTCTAAGATATTACTTGTTCTTAAACCGGATGAATGTGATGATCCGTGACACTCATCATCATTCTCAACTATGAACGTGTGCCTGACAACCACTTCCGTTCTACCTTAGATTAAGTAGATATCTCTTGGATTCTTTAATCAGAATCTTCGTGGTATAAGCTAGAACTGATGGCGGCATTCAAGAGAATCCGGAAGGTCTAAACCTTGTCTGTGGTATTCTGAGTAGGATTCAATGATTGAATGACTGTGACGAGCTTCAAACTCCTGAGGGCGAGGCGTTAGTGACAGACGCAAAAGAATCACTGGATTCTATTCCGGCCTGATTGAGAACCGACAGATGGATAGTCGTGCCATGACAGGGTGCGTTGAACATTTCCACTGAGAGGATGGGAGGTAGCCACTGACAACGGTGAAACCCTTGCATACAGCTTGCCATGGAAGGAGCCTTGCGTGCTTGAAGAAGAAGACAGTAGGAAAGCAGAGATTCAGAAGATGGAGCATCTCCAAAACCTCAACCTATTCTCTATCACTGCAAAACAAGTACTTATTTCAAGTTCTTTTACTTTTCACAATCAATCCTGATAATTTCTGATATCCTGACTAAGATTTACAAGATAACCATAGCTTGCTTCAAGCCGACAATCTCCGTGTGATCGACCCTTACTCACGTAAGGTATTACTTGGACGACCCAGTGCACTTGCTGGTTAGTTGTGCGGGGTTGCAAAAGTGTGATTGCAATTTCGTGCACCAAGTTTTTGGCGCCGTTGCCGGGGATTGTTCGAGTTTGGACAACTGACGGCTTATCTTGTTGCTTAGATTAAGACTATTTATTTTTGTTGGTTTAGAGTCTTTTAGTCGAGTCTAGTTCATATTTTAAGTTTGGTGTCAATTGCATGCTTTTGTTTTCTTTTAGTTTTTTCTCTTTTTGATCTTTAAAAATTATAAGTTTGGTGTCCTCTTTATGTTTTTCCCTTAAAAATTTTCGAAAATTAGTGTTTGATTTGCTAAAAATTTTAAGTTTGGTGTCATTTTGTTGTTTTTCTCTTTCCTCTTTTCAAAAATCAAATCTTTTTCATAAAAATTTTTCAATCATATCTCTCTAATTGCTAATCTCAAAATCTTTTTAATTAACTAATTGATTCAGTTCTCAATTTGCTTTGATCTTATTTTCTTTTTGATTTTCGAATTTTTTTTATTTTAATTTCCTTTTGTTTTATTTTATTTTTTTTCGGTTAATTCAAAAAAAAAAAAAAACAAAATTTATCTATTTGCAATCCATATCATTTCCCTTTATCCATTATGGACTTAAGTGGGATTGATCAGTCCAAAAGGACTCTGGGGTCATATGCTAACCCCATTACAGCTGCATATGGGAGTAGCATCTGTACACCTCCCATCAAAGCAAGCAGCTTTGAGCTAAATCCTCAACTCATTATCATAGTGCAGCAAAATTGCCAGTATTCCGGTCTTCCACAAGAAGAGCCTACTGAGTTTCTGGCACAGTTCTTACAAATTGCTGACACAGAACATGATAAAGAGGTGGATCAGGATGTCTACAGACTATTACTGTTTCCATTTGCTGTAAAAGATCAAGCAAAAAGGTGGTTGAATAACCAACCTACAGCAAGCATAAAGACATGGAAACAGTTATCAGACAAATTCCTGAATCACTTTTACCCTCCAAAGAGGATGACACAGCTAAGGCTGGACATCCAAGGCTTTAAACAAGAGGATAATGAATCCCTTTACAATGCCTGGGAGAGGTATAGAGGTATGCTAAGAAAATGCCCCTCTGAAATGTTTTCAGAGTGGGTACAGTTAGACATCTTCTACTATGGGCTTACAGAAAAAGCTCAGATGTCTTTAGACCACTCAGCTGGTGGATCTATACACATGAGGAAGACAATTGAAGAGGCTCAAGAGCTTATAGACACTGTTGCTAGAAACCAATATTTGTACTCTAGCAATGAGTTCTCTCCAAAAGAGGAAGTCATGACAGTAGTCACTGATCCTAATCCTCAAGAACAGATGATTGAGCTTAATCAACAATTGCTCCTGATGAAAGAACAGTTAGCAGAATTTAAAGAGATGCTCCATGAAACTAAAGTTGCTAACAAGAACATAGAACTGCAGTTGAATCAAGCAAAACAGCAAATATCTAAACAGATAACAGAGGAATGTCAAGCAGTTCAACTGAGGAGTGGGAAGACACTGAATAACACTGCTCAAAAGAGCAAAAAGCCAAATAAGGAACAATTGACAGAGGATAACCAAACCACTGTTCAAAATCCCTCTGAGGACAGTAAGAGCCCAGAGAGGAACACTTTTGGCGTTCAAACGCCAGAAAAAGGGGGAAAGCTGGCGTTAAACGCCCATTCCCTGCCCAGCTCTGGCGTTCAAACGCCAGAAAAGGGGGAAAAGTTGGCGTTAAACGCCCATTTTCCACCCAATCCTGGCGTTCAGACGCCAAGGGAAGATCAGACACCTGAGAGTGCTGACAGTAATCCCTCTAACAAGGCTTCTTCAACCACTTCTGTAAGGAATAAACCTGCAGCATCTAAGGTTGAAGACTATAAAGCCAAGATGCCTTATCCTCAAAAACTCCGCCAAGTGGAACAGGATAAGCAATTTGCCCGCTTTGCAGACTATCTAAGGACTCTTGAAATAAAGATTCCGTTCGCAGAGGCACTTGAGCAAATACCTTCTTACGCTAAGTTCATGAAAGAAATCTTAAGTCATAAGAAGGATTTGAGAGAAATTGAAAAAGTATTTCTCACTGAAGAATGCAGTGCAGTCATTCTGAAAAGCTTACCAGAAAAGCTTCAAGATCCAGGAAGCTTTATGATACCATGCACACTAGAAGGTGCTTGCACTAAGACAGCCCTATGTGATCTTGGAGCAAGCATCAATCTGATACCTGCATCCACTATCAGAAAGCTTGGGTTGACTGGAGAAGTCAAACCAACCCGGATATGCCTCCAACTTGCTGATGGCTCCATTAAATATCCATCAGGCATAATAGAGGATATGATTGTCAAGGTTGGGCCATTCGCCTTTCCAACTGACTTTGTGGTGCTGGAAATGGAGGAGCACAAGAATGCAACTCTCATTCTAGGAAGACCTTTCCTAGAAACTGGACGAACTCTCATTGATGTACAAAAATGGGAAGTAACCCTGAGAGTCAATGAGGATGAGTTCAAGTTGAATGCTGTAAAAGCTATACAGCACCCAGACACACCAAATGACTGCATGGCCATTGACATTATTGACTCTCTGGTAGAAGAGATCAATATGACTGAAAGCCTAGAATCAGAGCTTGAGGACATCTTCAAAGATGCTCAACCTGATCAAGAAGAACCAGAGGAGACAAAGGAATTTTCGAAAATTCCTCAGGAGGAGGATAAGCCTCCCAAACCTGAACTCAAACCACTACCACCATCCCTGAAGTATGCATTTCTGGGAGGGGGTGACACTTTTCCAGTGATTATAAGCACTGCCTTAAATCCACAGGAAGAGGAAGCACTGATTCAAGTGCTAAGGACACACAAGACAGCTCTTGGGTGGTCCATAAGTGACCTTAAGGGCATTAGCCCAGCTAGATGCATGCACAAGATCCTGTTGGAGGATAATGCCAAACCAGTGGTCCAACCACAAAGGAAGCTAAATCCAGCCATGAAGGAGGTGGTGCAGAAAGAGGTCACTAAATTACTAGAGGCTGGGATTATTTACCCTATTTCTGATAGCCCCTGGGTGAGCCCCGTCCAAGTTGTCCCCAAAAAGGGAGGCATGACAGTGGTTCATAATGAAAAAAATGAACTGGTTCCTACAAGAACAGTCACAGGGTGGCATATGTGTATTGACTACAGAAGGCTCAATACAGCCACCAGAAAGGATCATTTTCCTTTACCATTCATAGACCAAATGCTAGAAAGACTAGCTGGTCATGATTATTACTGCTTTTTGGATGGCTATTCAGGTTACAACCAAATTGCAGTAGATCCTCAGGACTAAGAGAAAACAGCATTTACTTGCCCTTCTGGCGTGTTTGCCTACAGGAGGATGCCTTTTGGTCTGTGTAATGCTCCTGCAACCTTTCAGAGATGCATGTTATCCATCTTCTCTGATATGGTGGAGAAATTCCTGGAAGTCTTCATGGATGACTTCTCAGTATATGGAGACTCATTCAGCTCCTGTCTTAATCACCTAGCACTTGTCCTGAAAAGGTGCCAAGAGACTAACCTGGTTTTAAACTGGGAGAAATGTCACTTTATGGTGACTGAGGGAATTGTCCTTGGGCACAAAATTTCAAGCAGGGGAATAGAGGTGGATAAGGCAAAGGTAGAGGTAATCGAAAAATTACCACCACCTGTCAATGTTAAGGCAATCAGAAGCTTTCTGGGGCATGCAGAATTTTACAGAAGGTTTATAAAGGATTTTTTGAAAATTGCAAAACCTTTGAGTAACCTGCTAGCTGCTGACACACCATTTGTGTTTGACACACAGTGTCTGCAGGCATTTGAGACCCTGAAAGCTAAGCTGGTCACAGCACCAGTCATCTCTGCACCAGATTGGGCATTGCCATTTGAACTAATGTGTGATGCCAGTGACCATGCCATTGGTGCAGTGTTGGGACAGAGGCATAACAAGCTTCTGCACGTCATTTATTATGCCAGCCGTGTTCTAAATGACGCACAGAAGAATTACACAACCACAGAAAAAGAGTTACTTGCAGTGGTCTATGCCATTGACAAGTTTAGATCCTATCTAGTAGGATCCAAGGTGGTTGTGTACACTGACCATGCTGCTCTTAAATACTTACTCACAAAGCAGGATTCAAAACCCAGGCTTATAAGATGGGTGTTGCTTCTGCAAGAGTTTGATATAGAAATAAGAGACAGAAAAGGGACAGAGAACCAAGTAGCTGATCATCTGTCCCGAATAGAACCAGTAGCTGGGGCGTCCCTCTCTTCTACTGAGATCTCAGAGACTTTCCCAGATGAGCAACTCTTTGCCATTCAGGAAGCTCCATGGTTTGCAGATATTGCAAATTATAAAGCTGTGAGGTTCATACCCCAGGAGTACAGCAGAGTGCAAAGAAAGAAATTAATTTCAGATGCCAAGTACTACCTCTGGGATGAACCATATCTCTTTAAGAGATGTGCAGACGGAATGATCCGCAGATGTGTACCCAGAGAAGAAGCACAAAGGATCCTATGGCACTGCCATGGATCCCAGTATGGAGGACATTTTGGAAGTGAGCGAACAGCCACTAAAGTCCTCCAATGTGGCTTCTACTGGCCTACTCTCTATAAAGATGCCCGAGAGTTTGTGCGTAACTGTGACAGCTGCCAAAGAGCTGGTAACTTGCCTCACGGATATGCCATGCCTCAACAAGAGATATTAGAGATAGAATTGTTTGATGTATGGGGAATTGACTTCATGGGTCCATTCCCACCATCATACTCAAACACTTACATTCTGGTGGCAGTGGACTATGTATCTAAGTGGGTAGAAGCAATTGCTACACCCACTAATGATACCAAGACCGTGCTGAAATTCCTCCAGAAACACATCTTCAGCAGATTTGGTGTTCCCAGAGTACTAATCAGTGACGGGGGCACTCATTTCTGCAATAGACAGCTATACTCTGCTATGGTTAGATATGGAATTAGCCACAAAGTGGCAACTCCGTATCATCCACAGACAAATGGGCAAGCTGAAGTCTCTAACAGAGAGCTAAAAAGAATCCTGGAACAGACTGTGATAGCCCGAAGAAAGGATTGGGCAAGGAGCTTGGATGATGCTCTGTGGGCATACAGAACAGCATTCAAGACTCCTATAGGAACCTCTCCATACCAGCTGGTGTATGGGAAGGCCTGTCATCTGCCCGTGGAACTGGAACATAAAGCCTACTGGGCAACCAGATTCCAAAACATGGATGCTCAGTTAGCTGGTGAAAAAAGATTGCTCCAGCTAAATGAGTTAGAGGAGTTCAGACTCAATGCCTTTGAAAATGCAAAAATCTATAAGGAAAAGGCAAAGAAGTGGCATGACAAGAAGTTGTCATCCAGAGTCTTTGAGCCAGGACAAAAAGTTCTGCTCTTCAACTCTAGGCTCAGATTGTTTCCAGGAAAACTTAAATCCCGGTGGAGGGGTCCGTATGTGATTACAGGAGTGTCCCCATATGGATATGTTGAGCTTCAGGATATTGATTTTGACAAAAAGTTCATTGTTAATGGACAGAGAATCAAGCATTATCTTGAAGGCAATTTTGAGCAGGAATGCTCAAAACTGAGACTTGAGTGATTCTCAGTAAAGGTCCAGCTAAAGACAGTAAAGAAGCGCTTGCTGGGAGGCAACCCAGTCATTAGCAGGTTATATGTTTTGTTTTTACAAAGGCAAGTATCAAAAATGAAGGAATTCACAGAGTTACAGAAGGATTCAGCGCAAAAAGCAGAGAAAAAGAGCTTACTGGCGAAAAAACGCCAGTAAGGGGCATTTTGGGCGTTAAACGCCAGAATGGGCACCATTCTGGGCGTTTAACGCCAGTAAAGGTGCCATTTTGGGCGTTAAACGCCAGAATGGGCACCAGTCTGGGCGTTTAACGCCAGGTGTGCAGTATCCTGGGCGTTTAGCAAAATGCCCAATGATAAAGGGAATTCTGGCGTTTAACGCCAGCCAGGGCACCTGGCTGGGCGTTAAACGCCCACAATGGGCCACAAATGAGCGTTAAACGCCAGAATGGGTGCCATTCTGGGCGTTTAACGCCAGAAAGGTGGGGGACCAAGATTTTGATTTCCAATCAAATTTTTTTCAAACTTTCCTTTTCTTACCCATACTTTTCTACATAAATACATCTCAACCTTTCATCATTCACTTTCAAATCTTCAAAAATCAAAAATCATTCTTTAAATCTCTCAAATCAATCCCAAATCTTGTTCAAAAACTCACCCTTCTCTCAAATTCTCTCCATATCTTCTCAAATCCCCTTTCAATTTTTCGAAATCTCTTCTTTCCCCCCCTTATAAAACACGTTTGGCCTCCTCATTCCCCCACACCATTCGAATTTGATCTTCTCCTCTCTCTCTTCTTTCCTTTCTTTTGCTTGAGGACAAGCAAACCTCTAAGTTTGGTGTGCTTTTCCGTGATCACTAAGCCAAGATTCATCAAGATCATGGCCCCTAAGGGAAAACAAACCAATTTAAGAGGAAAGAAAGAGAATAACCCAAAGAATCTTTGGAATCAAGAAAAGTTCTTAACCAAAGAACATGAAGACCATTATCACAAGATAATGGGTCTGAGGTCAGTGATCCCGGAAGTTAAATTTGATCTGAAAGAAGATGAATATCCGGGGATCCAAGAGCAAATTCGAAACAGAGGATGGGAAGTTTTAACCAATCCCGAGATAAAGGTTGGAAGGAATATGGTTCAGGAATTCTACTCAAATCTGTGGCTAACAGATAAGCAGAGAATGACTGGAACTGCTTACCATACTTACAGAACCATGGTCAGAGGGAAAGTTATGTACTTCCATCTGGACAAAATAAGAGAAATCTTCAAATTGCCTCAACTGCAGGATGATCCTGAATCCTTCAATAGGAGAATGGTGAGAGCAGATAAAGGGTTGGATCAAGTTCTAGAGGACATATGCCTCCCTGGAACTAAATGGATAACCAATTCAAAGGGTGTCCCAAACCAACTCAAAAGGGGAGACCTCAAACCAATTGCAAGAGGTTGGCTAGACTTTATTGGGCGTTCCATACTGCCCACTAGCAACCGTTCTGAGGTCACTATCAAGAGAGCAGTGATGATTCATTGCATTATGCTTGGAAAAGAAGTGGAGGTTCATCATGTGATTGCTTGTGAGATCTACACAATTGCAAATAAGAATTCCACTGAAGCCAAATTGGCTTACCCAAGCTTGATTTCCTTGCTCTGTAAAGAGGCTGGGGTAAAGATGGGAGTAGATGAATTCATACCCATTGAACATCCAATCACCAAGAAGTCAATGGAAGGACAAATGCAAGACAACTCTATCAAGAGGAGGGCGCAGGAATTCCTCCCTGAATTCCCTAAAATTGACTACTGGACCAGCCTAGAAGCATCTATCATCAAGTTACAAGAAACTATGGAGCAACTGAAGGAAGAACAGCAGAATCAGAACTGCATGCTCTGCAAATTGCTGAAGGAACAAGAGAAGCAGGGGCGTGAACACCAAGAGTTGAAACGCCAAAAGCTCTCCTCTCAAGTTGAGGGAGCATCCACTTCTCAAAATCAAGGTTGTTGAGTCCTAACTCTGTGAAAACCTCTATCATTAGGAGCCTATTTAATCTTTTTTTGTTTTCTATTTTTATTTTCTAGTCTCATCTTATATCTATTTTTGAGTCTTGTTCTTAATTCATAATTAATAAAATTTAAAATTCATGTCTTAAAGCTATGAATGTCCTATGAATCCATCACCTCTCTTAAATGAAAAATGCTTTAATCACAAAAGAACAAGAAGTACAGGATTTCGAATTTATCCTTGAAACTAGTTGAATTAGTTTGATGTGGTGACAATACTTTTTGTTTTCTGAATGAATGCTTGAACAGTGCATATGTCTTTTGAATTTGTTGTTTTGAGAATGTTAAAATTGTTGGCTCTTGAAAGAATGAAGGAAAAAGAGAACTGTTATTGAGGATCTAAAAAAATCATCCGATTGATTCTTGAAGCAAGAAAAAGCAGTGAATACAAAAAAAAATATTTTCGAAAAAAAAAGAAAGAAAAAGAAAGAAATAAAGTTGTGATCCAAGGCAAAAAGAGTGTGCTTAAGAACCCTGGACACCTCTAATTGGGGACTCTAGCAAAGCTGAGTCACAATCTGAAAAGGTTCACCCAATTATGTGTGTGTGGCATGTATGTATCCGGTGGTAATACTGGAAAACAGTGCTTTGGGCCACAGCCAAGACTCATACACTAGCTATGTTCTAGAATCATTATATTTAACTTGGAGAATCAATAACATTATCTGAGTTCTGAGTTCTTATAGATGCCAATCATTCTGAACTTCAAAGGATAGAGTGAGATGCCAAAACTGTTCGGAAACAAAAAGCTACTAGTCCCGCTCATCTAATTGGAGCTAAGTTTCCTTGATACTTTGGAGTCTATAGTATATTCTCTTCTTTTTATCCTATTTTGATTTTCAGTTGCTTGGGGACAAGCAACAATTTAAGTTTGCTGTTGTGATGAGCGGATAATTTGTACGCTTTTTGGCATTGTTTTTAGTATGTTTTTAGTATGATTTAGTTAGTTTTTAGTATATTTTTATTAGTTTTTAGTTAAAATTCACTTTTCTGGTCTTTACTATGAGTTTGTGTGTTTTTCTGTGATTTCAGGTATTTTCTGGCTGAAATTGAGGGTCCTGAGCAAAAATCTGTTCAGAGACTGAAAAGGACTGCAGATGCTGTTGGATTCTGACCTCCCTGCACTCGAAGTGGATTTTCTGGAGCTACAGAATCCCAATTGGCGCGCTCTCAACGGCGTTGGAAAGTAGACATCATGGGCTTTTCAGCAATGTATAATAGTCCATACTTTGACCGAGATTTGATGGCCCAAACCAGCGTGGCAAATCAGCCTCAGAATTTCCAGCGTTTAACGCTGGAACTGGCATGAAACTTGGAGTTAAACGCCCAAACTGGCACCAAAGCTGGCGTTTAACTCCAGAAAGAGTCTCTACACGAAAATGCTTCAATTCTCAGCCCAAGCACACACCAAGTGGGCCCAGAAGTGGATTTTTATGTCATTTACTCATTTCTGTATACCCTAGGTTACTAGTTCACTATTAATAGGATCTTTTGACATTGTATCTGTACCTCATGACACTTTACACGTTTCTTTGTGTACTTTCCACGGCATGAGTCTCTAAACCCCATGGTTGGGGGTGAGGAGCTCTGCTGTGTCTTGATGGATTAATGCAATTACTACTGTTTTTCATTCAATCATGCTTGCTTCCATTCTAAGATATTACTTGTTTTTAAACCGGATGAATGTGATGATCCGTGACACTCATCATCATTCTCAACTATGAACGTGTGCCTGACAACCACCTCCGTTCTACCTTAGATTAAGTAGATATCTCTTGGATTCTTTAATCAGAATCTTCGTGGTATAAGCTAGAACTGATGGCGGCATTCAAGAGAATCCGGAAGGTCTAAACCTTGTCTGTGGTATTCTGAGTAGGATTCAATGATTGAATGACTGTGACGAGCTTCAAACTCCTGAGGGCGGGGCGTTAGTGACAGACGCAAAAGAATCACTGGATTCTATTCCGGCCTGATTGAGAACCGACAGATGGATAGCCGTGCCGTGACAGGGTGCGTTGAACATTTCCACTGAGAGGATATGAGGTAGCCACTGACAACGGTGAAACCCTTGCATACAGCTTGCCATGGAAGGAGCCTTGCGTGCTTGAAGAAGAAGACAGTAGGAAAGCAGAGATTCAGAAGATGGAGCATCTCCAAAACCTCAACCTATTCTCTATCATTGCAAAACAAGTACTTATTTCATGTTCTTTTACTTTTCACAATCAATCCTGATAATTTCTGATATCCTGACTAAGATTTACAAGATAACCATAGCTTGCTTCAAGCCGACAATCTCCGTGGGATCGACCCTTACTCACGTAAGGTATTACTTGGACGACCCAGTGCACTTGCTGGTTAGTTGTGCGGGGTTGCAAAAGTGTGATTGCAATTTCGTGCACCAATGTCGAACAAGGGAATCAAGTATCTTAGGTTCAAAATTTATAGCCGAAAACAACAAGGAATGATTAAGCAAAAATCGAGTCAAGGTTCTAACTACGCAAGCCGACATAAAAGTTATGCAAACCAACGGAGTGAGCCTAGAGAGTTTAAAAGAGAAAGCTGTGTATTCTTGGAAACTACTTTGGTGACTGGTAACAGATGAGCGATTGACCTAAAGGAGTTTATTTCGAGGTATGTTGGGCCATCTTAGGTATTAGAAAAAATTGAACTAGTGGTATATCAAGTGTTCTTACAGCCGTGTCTCTCGTACTTACGTGATGTATTCCATGCCTCTCAGCTCTGAGAATACATTCCTAATACAACTTGTGTACTAGAACTTGAACCAGTTCAATTAATGAAGGATATGAAGTTTCAAGTGACCCTAATTAGGATTGATAATGTAAACTTTAAGGAACTTTGAGGAAAAAGAGGTCTCATTAGAGAAAGTGACTTAGAAATCAAGTCGGGATGAAAATTCACACCGGAGAACTTGAATTGAGAATGAGGATCAACTAACCGCGCTTATTTGCAAGTAATTGAATTTTGGGGACAAAATTCCAAATTAGGTGGGTAGGATGTAAAACCCGTGAAATTAATAAATAATTAGCCAATAAATCAATTGTTAATCCAAGAAATTAGAAAATGAAATTTTATAGTTTATTGAGGTAGAGCTAATTAAAATAAGAATTTTAACACTAATAATTTTAAAGAATTTGGCCCTAGATTGAGCCGAACAGGCCAAACTTGGCAAACTGGGCTCATATTGGGCCTAAGGCCCAACCCAATACCCATTAAATGAAAAGAGCTTCAGCTTTTGTCCCTTCCCTCAAAGGGAAACATACTGGAACTTGGCAAAAGGGGAGGGTTATGGTGAGAAGAGGAGAAGGAAAAACTTAATCACCTCCAATCTTCTCGAAATTCTCTACGAAACCCATATAACAAAATTACTGGTAAGCCCCACTTTTTTCCCTTGCTGTTCACTCTTCAGTTTCAAAATTCTTGGGCTTTGGTGTTAAGATTTTGTGTAATTTTGGTGTTTAGGATGAAATTAACTTGGTGGATTTACTAGGTCTTGTCTCAATTTCCCGTCGGTAAGGTGAAAAATCTTTAACCCTTGTGAAATTGTGTTTATAGAAAATCCTATTTTGCTTTAGTGGTGTTTATGTAATACTAGATTGATTTATGTATTTTGAGAGCAAATTGGTGGTATTGAAAACTTGAAGTTGGCTTTGGAGGCTGGAAAATCTGTTTTGTGAGGTCTGGGAGCTTGTGTATCGAGGGCTTGCGGTGCCTTGTGGCTCAGAGAGAAATCGGCCAAGGTATGATTTCAGTTTCTCGTAACTAAAATATAGTGTCTTGTGAAAACTTAGGCTAGATGCCATAGGTTAAGTTGTATGATATGTATTAATGAACATTGATGATTGATGTTGTAGTGAGATTAATGAACATGAATTATTATTGTTGTTTCAATGATGAACAATGTTGTTTGGATTTAGATTGTTGGGTTGGAGTTGTTGAAATAGGGTGTTGTATGCTATGGAATGAATGAGGATGTGAAGATGACAGTTTAGGTTGTTTTTAATGTTGTGTAGAACCTTGGAATGTTGATTGTAAATTGTGATTTTGGTTAAAAAAGATGTTTGTGGTTTGTTGAGAAAATCAGGTTTTTGGCCGAACTTCGGCGATCCATAACTCGGATTTCAGACCGTCAAATTATTTCAAACTCATTTCATATGAAAATTGGGCCCGTGAAGTTTATGCTATTTGAAGAACGGATGAAAAATGTTTTAAAACGAAAAAGTTATGTGCATCGGAAGTTCGGTATGTAAGATTAAAATTCTGCAGACTTAAACATTTTTGACTAATCTGCATTGCATGCGTATGCAAACCTCTCCATATGCAGATGGGCGTTTTTGTTTGGTATAAATGCATACGTCGATGGTGAACGAAATTGTGTATGCCAATATTAATGGACTATTTAACACAGCTTCGCACAACTAACCAGCAAGTGCACTGGGTCGTCCAAGTAATACCTTACGTAAGTAAGGGTCGAATCCCACGGAGATTGTTGGCTTGAAGCAAGCTATGGTTATTTTATTATTCTTAGTCAGGATACCAATAGGGTTCTTTAGTTTCGTATTAAGTAAAAAGAGCATAAAATAAATAATTGTTACTTTAATAATGGAGAATATATTGGAGTTTTGGAGATGCTTTGTCTACTTTATTTCAGCTTTTCTCTTGTAATCCTCTTCCCACACGCAAGGCTCCTTCCATGGCAAGCTATATGTAGGGTGTCACCGTTGTCAATGGCTACTTTCCATCCTCTCAGTGAAAATGGTCCAAATGCTCTATCACAGCACGGCTAATCAGCTGTTGGTTCTTGATCATGTCGGAATAGAATCCATTGATTCTTTTACGTTTGTCATCACGCCCAACACTCGCGAGTTTGAAGCTCGTCACAGTCATCCAATCCCAGAATCCTACTCGGAATACCACAGACAAGGTTTAGACTTTCCGAATTCTCGAAGATTCTGATTAAGGAATCTAAGAGATACTCATTCAATCTGATGTAGAATGGAGGTGGTTGTTAGGCACACGTTCATGGATTGAGGAAGGTGATGAGTGTCACGGATCATCACCTTCTTCATAGTGAAGCGCGAATGAACATTTTAGATAAGAACAAGCCTGTTTGAATGGAAAACAGAAGTAATTGCATTAATTCATCGAGACGCTGCAGAGCTCCTCACCCCCAACAATGGAGTTTAGAGACTCATGCTGTCAAGGAGTATAAAATTCAGATCTAAAAATGTCATGAGATGCAAAATAAGTCTCTAAAAGTTGTTTAAATACTAAACTAGTAACCTAGGTTTACAGAGAATGAGTAAACTAAGATAATTGGTGCAGAGATCCACTTTTGGGGCCCACTTGGTGTGTGCTGGGGCTGAGACTTAAGCCTCTCACGTGCTTGGGCTGTTTCTGGAGTTGAACGCCAGGTTGTAACGTGTTTTGGGTGTTGAACTCCAACTTGTAACCTGTTTCTGGCGCTGGACGCCAGACTGCAACATGGAACTGGCGTTGAACGCCAGTTTACGTCATCTATCTTCGTGCAAAGTATGGACTATTATATATTGCTGGAAATCCCTGGATGTCTACTTTCCAACCCAATTGAGAGCGCGTCAAATGGACTTCTGTAGCTTCAAAAAATCCATTCTGAGTGTAGGAAGGTCAGGATCCAACAGCATCAGCAGTCCTTTTTCAGCCTAACTCAGATTTTTGCTCAGCTCCCTCAATTTCAGCCAGAAAATACCTTAAATCACAGAAAAATACACAAACTCATAGTAAAGTCCAGAAATATGATTTTTGCCTAAAAACTAATAAAATTATATTAAAAACTAATTAAAACATGCTAAAATCTACATGAAAATACTCCCAAAAAGCGTATAAAATATCCAAATGAGAGAAAATAGAGAGCATGCACCTTTGAAAAGTTGCAGGTGCATTACATAGACCAAATGGCATCCAAGAAGCAGTAGTATTCATGACCTGCCAGTCTTTCTAGCATCTGGTCTATGAATGGTAAAGGAAAATGATCCTTTCTGGTGGCTGTATTGAGCCTTCTGTAATCAATACACATACGCCACCCTGTAACTGTTCTTGTAGGAACCAGTTCATTTTTTTCATTATGAACCACTGTCATGCCACCCTTTTTAGGAATGACTTGGACAGGGCTTACCCAGGGGCTATCAAAAATAGGATAAATAATCACAGCCTCTAGTAATTTAGTGACCTCCTTTTGCACCACCTCCTTCATGGCTGGATTCAGCCGTCTTTGTGGTTGAACCACTGGCTTAGCGTCACCCTCCAATAAAATCTTGTGCATGCATCTGGCTGGGATAATGCCCTTAAGATCACTGATGGACCACCCAAGAACTGTCTTGTGTGTCTTTAGCACTTGAATTAGTGCTTCCTCTTCCTGTGGCTCTAAGATAGAGCTTATGATTACAGGAAAGGTATCACCTTATCCCAGAAATGCATATTTCAGGGATGGTGGTAATGGTTTGAGCTCAGGTTTAGGAGGTTTCTCCTCTTCCTGAGGGATTTTTAGAGGTTCTATTATTCTCTCTGATTCTTCCAGATCAGGCTGAACATCTTTAAAGATATTCTCCAGCTCTGATTTGAGATTCTCAGTCATATTGGCTTCTTTTACCAGAGAGTCAATAATATCAACATTCATGCAGTCATTTGGGGTGTCTAGATGCCGTATAGCTTTGACAACATTCAACTTGAACTCCTCCTCATTGACTCTCAGGGTTACTTCCCCTTTTTGGACATCAATAAGGGTTCGGCCAGTTGCTAGGAAAGGTCTTCCTAGAATGAGAGTTGCACTCTTGTGCTCCTCCATTTCCAGCACCACAAAGTCAGTAGGAAAGGCAAATGGCCCAACCTTGACAATCATGTCTTCAATCATGCCTGATGGGTATTTAATGGAGCCATCAGCAAGTTGGAGACATATCCGGGTTGGTTTGACTTCTTCAGTCAAACCAAGCTTTGTGATAATAGATGCAGGTATTAGGTTGATACTTGCCCCAAGATCACATAGAGCTTGCTTGGTACAAGTACCCTCTGATGTGCATGGTATCATAAAGCTTCCGAGATCTTTAAGCTTCTCAGGTAAGCTTTTCAGAATGACTGCACTGCATTCTTCAGTGAGGTAAACTTTTTCAGTTTCCCTCCAATCCTTCTTATGACTTAATATCTCTTTCATGAACTTAGCATAAGAGGGTATTTGCTCAAGTGCCTCTGCAAACGGAATCTTTATTTCAAGAGTCCTGAGATAGTCTGCAAAGCGGAAAAATTGCTTATCCTGTTCCGCTTGGCGGAGTTTCTGAGGATAAGGCATTTTGGCTTTGTATTCCTCTACCTTAGTTGCTGCAGGTTTATTGCCTACAGATGTGGGTTGAGAAGCCCTTTTAGATGGGTTATTATCAGCACTTGTATGTGTCTGATCCCCCACTGGCATTTGAATGCCAGGGGTGGAAGCTGGAGTGGCGTTAGACGCCAACTCCTTACTTGTTTCTGACGTCTGAATGCCAGAACTGTGCTCCCTTTGGGCATTCAACACCAAATCATTGCTTGTTTCTGGCGTTGAACGCTAGGACTGAGCATGGTTTGGGCGTTCAACACCAGCTTTCCACCCATTCTTTGGCGTTTGAGCACCAGAATTATTCCTCTCTGGGCTCTTACTGTCCTCAGAGAGATTTTGGGTAGTTTGCTCATTTCTTGGCTTCCTGCTGTCTTGAAGTGAGGTATTTAATATTTTTCCACTTCTTAATTGAACTGCTTGGCACTCTTCTGTTATTTGTTTTGATAACTGCTGTTTTGTTTGCTTCAATTGCACTTCCATATTTATATTAGCCATTCTTGTTTCTTGTAGTATCTCCTTGAATTCGGCTAACTGTTTTGTTAGAAAATCTAATTGCTGATTGAATTCAGCAGCTTGATCTGCAGGACTGAGTTTAGCAGTTGCTGTTTTAGCATCTTCCTTCTTGGGAAGTTCACTGCTTAGGTACAGGTGCTGATTCCTGGCAACTGTATGAATGAGCTCTTGAGCTTCTTCAATTATTTTTCTCATGTGTATAGATCCACTAGCTGAGTGGTCTAGAAAAATCTGAGCTCTTTCTGTAAGCCCATAGTAGAAGATGTCTAACTGCACCCACTCTGAAAACATTTCAGAGGGGCATTTTCTTAGCATCTCTCTGTATCTCTCCCAGGCATCATAAAGAGATTCATTATCTCCTTATTTGAAGCCTTGGATGCTTAGCCTTAGCTGTGTCATCCTTTTGGGAGGAAAATAGTGATTCAGGAATTTTTCTGACAGCTGTTTCCATGTCTTTATGCTGTCCTTAGGTTGGTTATTTAACCATCTTTTAGCTTGGTCCTTTATAGCAAATGGAAACAGTAATAATCTGTAGACATCCTGATCTACTCCCTTATCATATACTGTGTCAGCAATTTGTAGAAATTGTGCCAGAAGCTTTGTAGGTTCTTCCTGTGGAAGACCGGAATACTGGCAACTTTGTTGCACCATGATGATGAGCTGAGGATTCAACTCAAAACTACTGACTCCGATGGAGGGTATACAGATACTACTCCCATATGAAGCAGTAGTGGGGTTAGCATATGACCCAGAGTCCTTCTGGACTGTTCATTTCCACTTAGTTCCATGATGGAGCAAGGGAGATGATATGGATGTTGATATTATTTATTTTATTAAATATAAAAATTTATTTTTGAAATAGTAAAATAAAATAAAATAAGATAAAATAAAAACGAAATAAAAATAAAAATAAAAATAAAAAATTTGAAAATGTTTTGTGAAGATTTTCAAAAAAAATTGAGGAGAGAGAGAAAGTGGTTAGGATATTTTTGAAAAAGATAATAAAATATAATTTTTTTTAAATCTTAGGAGGGTAAGATTTGAAAAATTTTGAAATTGAAATCTGAATTTTTATAAAAAAATTTCGAAAAAAATAGCTTAAAAATAGTTAGAAAAGATATATTTTTTTTTGAATTTTGAATTTTATGTTGAAAGAGAAAAACACACAAAAGACACAAGACTTAAAATTTTTAGATCTAATGCTCCTTATTTTCAAAAATTTTGGAGGGAAAACACCAAGGAACACCAAACTTAAAAATTTTAAGATCAAAACACAAGAAAGACTCAAGAACACCTTGAAGATTCACAAGAACACAAAAACAAAAGAAAGAACACCAAACTTAAAATTTTTAGAAAACTTCAATAAAATTTTCAAAAATTATAAAAAGATTGACAAGAAAACACCAAACTTAAAGTTTGGCACAAGATTAAATCAAGAAAAATTATTTTTGAAAAAGATTTTAAAAAGAAGATACCCAATTACCAAGAACGTAGACCAACGCTGTAGCCAATTGGGCAGTAAATGTAACACTTGTTTTGAATAGGTATATTCCTTTTGGAAGACTAATGCTTTGGAAAAACACAAGCGAAACAAGAAAAGACACAGAACAAGAAAAATTAAAGATCAACAAGAACAACTTGAAGATCAAAGAGCACAAATTCGAAAATTTAAAGGGAAAATATAAAATATGTAATTGATGCCAAACTTAGAACAAAACACTAAAAAATCACAAAAAATTAAAAATTTGATAAAGAAAAATAATATTTTTGAAAATTTTTTGAAAAGGGAATAAAGGACTCAGAATTTAATTACTCTATAGCAACAAAAATAAATTATTCCTAATCTAAGCAATAAAATAAACCTTTAGTTGTTCAAACTCGAACAATCCCCAGCAACGGCGCCAAAAACTTGGTGCACGAAATTGTGTATGCCAATATTAATGGACTATTTAACACAGCTTCGCACAACTAACCAGCGAGTGCACTTGGTCGTCCAAGTAATACCTTACGTGAGTAAGGGCCGAATCCCACGGAGATTGTTGGCTTGAAGCAAGCTATGGTTATTTTATTATTCTTAGTCAGGATACCAATAGGGTTCTTTAGTTTCGTATTAAGTAAAAAGAGCATAAAATAAATAATTGTTACTTTAATAATGGAGAATATGTTGGAGTTTTGGAGATGCTTTGTCTGCTTTATTTCAGCTTTTCTCTTATAATCCTCTTCCCACACGCAAGGCTCCTTCTATGGCAAGCTATATGTATGGTGTCACTGTTGTCAATGGCTACTTCCCATCCTCTCAGTGAAAATGGTCCAAATGCTCTGTCACAGCACGGCTAATCAGCTGTTGGTTCTCGATCATGTCAGAATAGAATCCATTGATTCTTTTGCGTTTGTCATCACGCCCAACACTCGCGAGTTTGAAGCTCGTCACAGTCATCCAATCCCAGAATCCTACTCGGAATACCACAGACAAGGTTTAGACTTTCCGGATTCTCATGAATACCGCCATCAATTCCAGCTTATACCACGAAGATTCTGATTAAGGAATCTAAGAGATACTCATTCAATCTGATGTAGAACGGAGGTGGTCACACGTTCATGGATTAAGGAAGGTGATGAGTGTCACGGATCATCACCTTCTTCATAGTGAAGCGCGAATGAATATCTTAGATAAGAACAAGCGTGTTTGAATGAAAAACAGAAGTAATTGCATTAATTCATCGAGACGCTGCAGAGCTCCTCACCCCCAACAATGGAGTTTAGAGACTCATGCCATCAAGGAGTATAAAATTTAGATCTAAAAATGTCATGAGATGCAAAATAAGTCTCTAAAAGTTGTTTAAATACTAAACTAGTAACCTAGGTTTACAGAGAATGAGTAAACTAAGATAATTGGTGCAGAGATCCACTTCTGGGGCCCACTTAGTGTGTGCTGGGGCTGAGACTTAAGCCTCTCACGTGCTTGGGTTGTTTCTGGAGTTGAACGCCAGGTTGTAACGTGTTTTGGGCGTTGAACTCCAACTTGTAACCTGTTTCTGGTGCTTGACGCCAGACTGCAACATGGAACTTGCGTTGAACGCCAGTTTACGTCATCTATCTTCGCGCAAAGTATGAACTATTATATATTGCTGGAAAGCTCTGGATGTCTAATTTCCAACCCAATTGAGAGCGTGTCAATTGGACTCCTGGCGCTCCAAAGAAATCATTCCGAGTGCAGGGAGGTCAGGATCCAACAACATCAGTAGTCCTTTTTCAGCCTAACTCAGATTTTTGCTCAGCTCCCTCAATTTCAGCCAGAAAATACCTGAAATCACAGAAAAATACAAAAACTCATAGTAAAGTCCAGAAATATGATTTTTGCCTAAAAACTAATAAAATTATATTAAAAACTAATTATAACATGCTAAAATTTACATGAAAATACCCCCAAAAAGCGTATAAAATATCCGCTCATCAGTCGACATGGTACTGCGTACGCGTATGTGGCCCACACGTACGCGTGGCCCCAGTTTCAGCAAACAAGAATTTTTTTATTTAAAGCTCAATTTCGATCTCCTAAACCTCTATTTTTACTCTCCAATATTCTAAACTAAAATTTAATTATAGAAAGGGAGTTGAACATTGATAGGATAATAACTTTTAAGTGAAAAATATTTTAAAGGGGTGATGTAAGTTGAAAAGTTTAACGGGGATACTGGTTTGTAAATAAATGTAATTGTGGCCCCGGGTAGTAGGCAGTGGCAATGCTCACCTGCTCTGGGTATGAGATAGGGAAGAAGAATTATGGAAAATGAATTTGATTATAGAGTTTTAAATGAATATATGTTTGTGATACCTGGGTAGTAGTAAGGATGGTGGTTCGTCTCGCTTGCTCCAGGTTAATGTTTGAGATTTGATAACGATGATGCTTGATTTAAACTAAATGAATGTATGTTTGAGACCCTGGGTAGTAGCAATGATGGTGGTTTGTCCCACTTGCTCTAGGTCAGTGATTGTGATGCCTGGGTAGTAGCAGCAGTAGTAGTTATTCCACTTGTTTTAGGTTGAGCTTTTAAACACCCGCCTGGATAGTAGACGCAGTAGTGATTATTCCACTGGCTCTGGGTTGAGCGGGTAGTAGCAAGGGGATTGTAGCTCAAACCCACTTGCTCCACAATGGGTGTTTCAGTCCCTGGTTAGCTATCAGGACGTGTTGGGTTGGCTATAAAACCGACAGATGATATCATCAGCCATAGGGCAGGCATTCATCATATGCATTTGTCTATTTTTCTTGAGTTTGCATTTCTTGGGATTGCCTAATTGATAATCTATGCTTACCTGCTATATTTGTTACCTGCTGTAATTATATTCTACTTGTGTTTGCTATTGTCTGTTTGCTTGTCTGTGTGGTTCCATAGGAGTTGGGGATTTTGGAGGAAAGTAGACGACGAAGGATTTCAGTTATAGTTTAGTTAAGATTTAAAACCTTAGATGACATACCCTACTTATGGTTTACAATCTATTACCTTTAAGTTTATAATTCGAGTGTCGAAGTTATAAGATTGCCTTCGGCTTTTCCAGGACATTATATGTTAGAGATGTGGGCACTGTTACCATACTGAGAACCTCTGGTTCTCACCCCATACATATTCTGTGGTTTTTAGATGCAGGATGTGAGGCACCTCGCTGAGGCATTCTAGGAGCTTCTTACCGCGAAGACCTTCTTGCCTTTGGGACTTTACTTTTGGTTATAATGTTTATATGTAGATACTTATTATCTCCACTACTTATATATATATATATATATATATATTGTATTATTCCTCTTAGAGGTTATTTTGGAGAAACAGGTTTTGTAAACTCTGTATTTTGGTCTCTTTTGGAGACTCTCATGTATATATGTATATATGCTTATGTGCTATGGCTGGTTTACCTTCGCGAGCCGAGTCAGAAGTTTTATTATGTGTATCTTGGAACTCTTTAGTAATTAGCCATGTTTAACTTACTCTTATTTTGCTTCGGTTACGCTAACGTTGATGTGAGGGTTGCGCTTTTCGATTTAGCGCTTTTGTATTAACTTTGCTATAAAGACTCCTGGTTATAAACAATTTTTTACCTATATTATATTATATAATTTTGTTTTTAGAGGTCGTAATACTTTACCACCTCTATGTTATGACTTAAGCATAAGATTGTTTGTGGTAGGGTGTTACAAATGGGTGTATTTCTTATATGTTAGTGGCAAAGGGTAGTGTGAAATTGTTCCACATCTCCAATTTGTGGATGACACCATTCTATTTTATCCACTGCATGAGGAGTCCATTCATAATCATAAGTGGTTATTGAGGTGCTTTGAAATTATGTCTAGGTTGAGTATTAGTTTTCATAATTGTAGCTTGATTCCCATCAACCGTGAATGAGTAGGTAATTATATGTGTGTTTTGTTGGAGTGTAAGTTAGCTGAGCTCCCTATGAGATATTTGGGTATATTATTGGGGCGAATCCAAGGTGCGTACAGACTTAAAAACTTGTGATTGATAAGGTTGACGAGGAGAAGTTGTCTTTATGGAAGCCTAAAGATTTTGAATAAGGTGGGTAAGTTAGAGCTGATTAAATCTGTTATAAGTAGTCTGCCAATATATTATTTGAATTTGTATAAGATATCAACTGTAGTTGCTAAGAAAATGATAGCATTATAATGTATATTTTTAAAGAGTAAAGAAGATGGTAAGGCCGGTATGACCTTAGTAAATTAGGAGTTAGAGCCACTTAATGGAGCTTTTTGAGAGTTTGTTGTCAATTAGATTGGCCACTGGGAGTGAGAATGTGTTGGTTTGGAAGTTTGACAAGAAGGGTATTCATTTCACAAATTCCTTTGAACAAGTGCTATAGACGAATTTGTTAGAGGATGTGAATGAGTTATAGTAATGCTAAGGCCATCTAGAGGGACTTGGTTTCCTCACGAATTGAATTATTTTCATGGTATATATTAGTATGGAGGTTGAATACGAAAGACATTTAGGTAGACTGTGTATGATTGATTGTAGGGATAATGTTCGTGTGCTAAGTGATAAGGAAGTTGAAACAATAAATTTTTTGCTTGGTCTATGTGATTATACGTTGTACATTTGACGTGCTTGGATTCAAGAATTAGTCAGATGTTGAGCGGTGTCAAGTACTGTGATAAAGCTCTTTGAGAGTTAGGTTGTGGTTTCAATGAGAGAAGAAGTTGGAAAAAGTAGGTTATCAACTTTTATGCTGTAGTGTGGAATGTATGGTTATAGAGAAATAAAATGATCTTTTAGTACTCAGCTATAGATAAAAAAAAACTTATCCACGGATCTTTTATAAGTGAAGAAGACTAGCAAAGAGTGACAACTTTACAAATAAAATCATGTGGAGAAGTAGAGTGCGATTCTTTTAGTTCACTTTTATCTTTTTTGTTTTATTTTTAGCTCTTGTAAATTATAATAAAGTCCAATTTATTGAATTCTTTCTTTTAAAAAACTAAAATGCTAACTTAAAATATTAATTGACATGTGGTATGCTATTATTCGCCGAATTGACATGAAACAAAAAAATATTTTACTCAATTTGGTCGATATAAACTACAGACTCAATTTGATTGGTTTCAATTTAAAAAACAATTTAAAAAAAATTTTATTAGTAAATTTAAATGTTATGTTAAGGCTTAAGATAATTTATATTTAAAATAAAGAACTAAAATTTAGTCTTTAATTTTTGTTACATCCAAATTATCAATATTTTGAAAATTAGATTGGATCGACCGGTTAGATTGGTCCGATCAAGAACCACCTATATATCTGATCGGTTCATTAAAAAATTGCCATTTAGAAAACCAGTGAAAAATCGCTAAATTGTTTGAGAACTAGTCAATCAAATTAAACTGGGATGAAAAATTGCTAAATTGTTTGAGAACTAGTCAATCAAACTAACCTGGGATGCGGCCTTCAACGATGTCGTTTTGGATTTTTATATATAAAATAATAAAAATTGGAAAAAGAAAAAAGAATTCTTAGAATTTGCTTTCCTCTCCCTTACACTATACTCACTGTTCAGAGTCTTAGAACAAAAGTAATGGCTCAAAATCGTATTGCTCCAATTTCAAAGAAAAGAAAGAAAAAGTGGGAAGAATTAGAAGGCCAGAAGCTCAAAATTTCCAGCCTACCAACTCACTTTTCATTGCATCCAACCGTCGCTGTCGTCTTGCCTTTGCCGGTATTGTCACCCCATTAACTTTTCACATTTTCTGCCTTGTTCATTACTAATGCTACCTCACTTTCTGCGCTCACAAATCCCTCTCTTCTTTAACTCTTCCATAAGTGAAGACAATGAATGTGTTGCATATGAAAATAATGGCCTCTTCTGCTTTTCTCATTTAACCTTCTTCTTCCTTCTACCTCTTCTCTGCCTCTCCTTTCTTATTATCTTTCATCCTCTTCCTTGTTTACCATCACAGACTCTCCTTTCTCTTAGCCAGTCATACCTTCTAGTACCGCCACTCTCTCACCACCCACACCTCTCTGCCACCCCTTCTTTCACTTAGCTTTCTCTTCTCCTTTCTCCTTTTCTCCTTTCTCCTTTCTCCTTTCTCTGATTGTTTGCTTTCTGTTCTTACTCTTTTTTTAGTTTTCTCTTTTAGAGATTTAGATCAGAAATCCAGATCTAGATCCATAATAACTCCTTTGTGGTTGGTGTATCCCCTTTGTAGTGTATGGATTGTCTTTATGGATGTTTTAGACATAGTATTGCAGATATGAGATGAAGATGCACCGAAGAGAACTTTTCCTTGAAGGAAGTACTTCCAGATTCACAAATCTTGTCAATCTATTCAGAGAAGAAGAGAATTTTTTTTCTGTGTTGCAGCACTTTCTGTGTAGAATTAGAAACATAAGAGATTGTCATATAAGATTCTTTGTAATCAAACTCTGTGCCTCCTTTCAGACTATAGTTCAACATAAAAATTATCTCTTTTCTTTCTTAATTTTAGATCTAATATGTTTCTTACTATTTTTAAGTACTTTTTGACTACTTTCTTGAATAAAAGTTTTCTTCCATAAAAAGAAAGGAATAAAAAGGCACTTTTAATTTGGAAGAATGAGAAAGAGTAATTAGGGCAACTATGATGCTATTTATTGGTTACTGGGTGAAGCCCAAAAATAATGGTTTTATTAAATAATTTGTCAGTATATCTTTTAATTCAATACAAAACCTTGATGTTTTTCTCTCACATGGAGAGCTATTCTCTTTGGAAGGAGAGCTCACGAAAACTTCAGGTTTTGTTCATCTATTAAATTTTAAAAAAAAATTTAATTATCTCCTGGAATATTACACTGAGTAACAAAAGATCCTTCTTTATAATACATCAGTTTTACCATTTATTCTCTTAAAGCGTTTAGTCAAAGTTTATTATAAACACAAACCCATACAACTAAAGGTACAGGTCCAAGCCAAAACAGAGGCAGCACAAATGTCTACTAGTGTAGAGCAGTCCATAAAGGTAGAGTCATATATATCAAGCCCAGTGATGAGGAGCACTTCAAAGAGAAAAAATTGAATCTGATAGGGAAAATTAAAACAACTGTTATTTTAATTCCAAAGGCTAAGAATCCTAAGACTCTTAATAATATGAGGCCCATCAGTTGTTGCAATTTTATTTACAAAATTGTCTCTAGAATTATGGTCACGAGACTAAGGAAGATTATTGATAAAATCATATCTCCTATTCAAAGTGCATTCATGGCGGGCATGCTTATTCAAGATAATATTATGATTGTACAAGAGATGTTTCATAGTTTAAACAAAAAAAAGGAACATAAGAGGATCTGGCTATTAAGATAGATATGAACAAAGCCTATAATAGGCCAGAATGGACATTCTTGAAATCTACTCTTAAAGCGTTTGGGTTTCATCAATATTGGGTCAATTTGATGATGGAATGCGTGAGGAAAGTTAGCTAAAAAATCAAGATTAATGGCATTTGGTCGCAAAATATTAAGCTGCAAAGAGGTTTTAGACAGGAAGATCCACTCTCTCGATATCTATTCATCATAGCGGTGGAGATGTTCATTATCCTGATGTTAGAAGCCATGAGGGAAGAGAAAATTTTAAGAGTAAAAATTACCCCCAATGCACCAGCAATTTCTCATCTTTTATTTGCGAATAATTGCATCATCTTTTCAAAAGTGAATAAAGAGGAAAATTTTCAACTCATCACAATCTTCAATAAATACATAAAGGCTTTGGGGCAAAAAATCAACTTGGAAAAGTCTGGGATTACTTTTAGCTATATGGTTCCTATTAGGACAAGTGTTAAAATTGAGGAAATTTTGGGTATGTCATCCGAACAATCTTGAGAAGTATTTTGGCCTTCTCGCACAATGGGGAAGGACAAAGAACAAGGCTCTGAAATGGATTGAGGACAGAGTTATGGACAAGCTAGGAAGTTGGAAAGAAAAACTTCTCAACCAAACTCGAAAAGAAGTGTTGACTAAGTCTTTGATTCAGGCGATTCCAGCATATACTATGAATGTGGTCAAATTCTCTAAGGGCTTCTGCTAGAGACTAAGTGTGAAGGTTGCGAGATTCTGGTGGGCTTCGAGCGGTAAGGAGGATTCATTGAAAAAGTTAGAACAAGATAAGTAAGAGTAAGAGCGAGGGAGGTATCGATTTTAAGGATTTTTATATTTAGAATTTAGCACACCTTACCAAGCAAGCATGGAGAATCTTTGAAAATTTGGAAGCTAGTTGGGTACAAGTTCTTAAAACAACATACTTTCCCAAGGAGGATTTTAAGCAGGCAAAAATTGGAAAAGAGTCATCTTGGACCTGGAGAAGCATTATTCGGGAGAGAGACTTCCTTCTCATAAATAGTAGATGGATAGTAAAAAAATGGGACAAAATCAAAATATGGAAACATAAATAGATTTTAGGACATGACAGAATTGAGCCTCTAGGAAGCAATGAGATATGTAAGGTAAATGAGTTGCTTAATGAAGATGAGAGCTAGAATTTAAGGAAAATTAGAGTTTATTTTGACGATTTCACTATGGAGAAGATTAAAAGGACTCCACTTAGCATAATTAATGGTAAGGACAAGCTAATTTGGCCACACAAATTGGATGAAAAATATACATTTTAAACCAGTTATCACATTGTAGGAAAGGAGAACAACACAAGAGATCAAATTTCTCCATTTACAATTGCAGATTTCAAAGATCTATGGCTTGAGATATGGAACCTACTTGTGCCGCCAAAAATCCAAGTGTTTATTTTGAAGGCGATGGATAACATTATTCCAGTTTTTAAAAATTTATTTAATATGAGAATCACTAACACATCTATGTGTCCTAGTTGTGTGCATGAACAGAAAACTACAGAGCATGCCTTATTATTATGTCCATGGACGAGAGCTGTATGGTTTAGAGTGTAAATTTAGTGCAGTCTCAACACACAAACAGTCTCTTTACTAGATTGTTGGATGATGGAACTTATCACCAAAATAAAACAAAGTGTGGGAAATGAATATAGAGAGTACATCAATAAGGCAGGATTCCTCATGTGTGATGTGTAAAAAGCAAGAAATCAAACAATTCATCAAAAAATAGAATTAAACCTAAACATGGTCATAGTCAAGGCTAGATTGTTAGAGCATGAGTATACAAAAACAACTGATAAATTAAATGCAACATCCCATACCATTAAAAGAGGAGAAAGAAAAGTTATCTGGCATCCTCTACCCAAAGATTGGATAAAATGCACCATTGATGCCACATTCAGGGAGAAACAGCAAGCGGAGCCATAGTAGCAGTGTTCAAAGATCATGAAAGGAAGTTACTTTTGGGAACAGCAACAAAAATAGTAGCTAGCTTAGCAATGGCTATAGAAGTGTTGGCAATGAGAAATGCTCTTACAATAGCAAAGAATTTTCAAATGGAAAGAGTAATTTTTGAATTAGATACTTTGAATCTTACACAAGCTATTAAGTCGAAGACACCAATAGTTGAAGTGTATCCGATGTTGGAGGAAATATGAGAGCTAGCAAGAATAATCCAATGCAGTGGTTTGACATGGATTCCAAGATAAGGCAATGCATTAGCCCATGAAGTAGCAAAAATGACAAATACAGGCAATCTAAAAACTAATTAAAGCTCTAATCCTCCTCAGGTTATAAGAAAAATCATCAATGAGGAACTATAGCTTTACAGGTCATAACTTCATCGATATAGGGGATACAATATGAAAAACACATACCTGCTCGAAGCACTCTAGATGCCGAAGCAACAACCTTGTATCCAACCTATGAGGCGCGGGGATGCAAAAGTCTTCAAGAGCTCTTCATTGCTCTTAGAGTCTTGCTGGAAAGCTAGGAGAGAGGCTCAGGAACTGACATTGAGAGGCGGCAAAGTGAGCCTTGTGCGGCGGCCACAACTATTGGAGTTATTCTCTCCGTGCTTCAATGGTGGATTTAAGAAGTAACCAAATCTCAATATGTAGGGAAGCATCAACTATGGATTCAAAATGGATTAGAGAAGCAAAATTTTCCGATGTGTGCTATTTCTTTTTCAAATCTAAGAATCAAGTATACTACCTTTTGGATTTAGGCACAAAAGTGAGTTTCATGATCATGTAATGTAGTGCAACAACTTTAGGTACTAATTAGGAAGGGGATGCTTGTTTTTTTGAAGTTTCTATTGATTCCATGGGAGGCCGGTTGAGTTTTTGGGTTTGTTGGTGTGGGTCAGTTGCTTTGGCCCACACCGTGCCCAACAAAAAAAAACCTTGACCTTCAATACAAAACAAAATGCCATAATATATATATACCCACTATAATAAGGAGTTATCTTTTCTTATCAGGAGAACATTCTAGAACACCCAGTTCTTCTCTAATCTGGGAGCTTTCCAATCTGTAAAAATCTCACAAACTATACAACTTACCTACACCTCACATTCCACCCAAACTATCACAAAATATTGTGCAACCTGAAATCAACACCAACCAAAGGATTAGCTAACTAAAGTATGAAACTATAGAAGGAAAAGTGATCAAACTAAATAAACCAGGGAAGATGGGGTATAAAAAGGATTATTTAAATGCAGTGAAAAAAATTATTAGTCATAAAGAGATTAGCTTCAAAACATGTAAGAATTTCTTGATGAAAATGTGAAAAAATCTGCAAAGAGTAGCAATCACTGACATTGGTTTGAAGAAAATGATGTTCAGTTTCAAAGACAAGAAGAAGGGGCTTCAAATTCTCCAAAATGGTCCTTGAAATGTCAGAGAAAATCTGGTCAACTTTAGGCTATGGATGCAGGGTGAATCAGTTTTTGAAATTGATCATGAATTCATGAAATTTTGGATTCAAGCCCATAGTACCCTCTGAACTACATGAATAAGGAGACAAGAACTCTTATTGAAGGAATGTTGGGGGTTCTGGCGGAAGCTGAGGATGCAAAAATAGAAGGCATCCTTATGAGATCCTTCTTAAGAATCAGAGTAGGTATTAACATAACCAGAGCATTGCCAACTGGTTTTTGGTTAGAAAGGGAGGAGCTACCACCTTTATGGGTGTTCTTTAAATACGAGAGGTTGCCGGATATCTATTGCTTCAACTACGGAATTATTGGAAATGAGAAGAAGAATTATAGAAATTCAGCGGCAATGGCATGCTGGGATCCAACTAAGAAAAAGTATTCACCTGGACTAGGAGTAAGTCAAGTTCATCCACTTTCATCCATGGGAGTAGGAGCCTCAAATCAATATGAGTGGATAGAAGTAAGGGAGGAGCAAGTGCATGAATAGCAAAGTAGTGAAAGAGAAAGTGGCGAAGAGTAAAGCACTGAGCATTTCTCACAGCATGATTTCGGGAGGAAAATATCTTGGAAAACCAAATAGGGAGAGAGAAAGAGATCTAATTAGGAGAGTAAGTAAGAAAAATGCAAAAAATTTCTGATTTTCAGGGACATAAGGTGTTGGAGGAAGATATTAGGGCTGCCTATAAAGTTAAAAATATAATTAAGGATATAAGAAAGAAAAAAAAGTAAATAGGCTTTTTATATACAAGACCAAAAGGGGGCTAATAGTAATGAGGTTCAGAAGTTGAAAAATATTGGGCCAATGAAGGATGTTGAGCCTAACAACTTGGATGATTAATTACAAGTGGGGGCTGGAGAGGTGGGCTGTTACATGATGGACAAAAGGACTAGGAGAATAACTAAGTACATAAAAGGAGGAAGGATGAACCTTTATTCTCTAGAGGAAGTAAAAGTAAATAGCTACAAAGGAGAGGAATGAAGGCTTAACCAAAATACAAGAACAGTGAAGAAAACTATAGACCAAGAGCTTAAAAGACTGATGATAGCAAAGAATAAGGACAGACAAGAAATTAAGGCCAGAAAAAGACTCAAGAAAGAGGAATGAAATTTGAAGCAAAAAGGAGAAGACAAGGAATACAAGGAGCTAGCCAGGCATGTACAGGGTAAGGAAATAATAGATAAGGATGCTTACTATGTTAAACTTGCTAGTGATGAGGAGGAAGCTGGCAGAAGTAAGGAACCTACTGAATGGAAAGCCCAACCAGCTAAGAAGATGGAGATGGAGTTGATTTTGAAGAGGAAAAGGGAGAATAAAGAGGTGTCGATGCTTGCTAATGAGGAATGGAAGGAAGGGCAAAAAGACCCAAAAAGCAAGGTAGCCAAAAAAATGAAGAACTTTAGTAATGTTATGGACACAGGGGAGTATGACTTAACTCAGTATGCTTCTAATCAACTTCGGAGAATACACATGGCTGAGGAGGTGGGTTTTAACATGCCCCACCCTCAGCCATGAGTATTATTAGTTGGAATTCTCGAGGAATAGCAGCTACCTCGACAATTTCTGAACTGTATGAATTATAGCTACTCATAGTGTTCCTTATGAAAACTAGGCCCAGACAAGAAAAAATGGTTAGGATTAAAAAAAAAAGACTCCATTTTGATAATATATTTTGTGTAGAACCCTGAGGTATGTCTGGTGGGCTATGTTGATGTGAAAATCTAATGCTAATGTTAATGTTTATTTGTGGTGTGATAATTATATTAAAGCTAGTATTAATATAACTAATGGATATGTTGGCAGGGTATTTTTGTGTATAGAAATTCAGTTTTTCAAAAGAGGAGGAAACTTTGGCAGGAGCTTACAGTAAGTAACAAAAACTTGGAAGAGCCTCAGGCCTATTTGTGTGATTTTAATGAATTTTGAATCAAGATAAAAAGGTAGGCATCCATCCATAGCCAAAGTTTTATTTAGATACTTTTAGAAAATTTGTAAATGATAATGCACTTATGGATGTTGATCTTAAAGGTATCAAATTTACATGGTACAGTAATCCAAGAAATAACTTTATCACTAGAGAAAGATTGGTTTGGGTATTAGTAAATTGGAAATAGATGTAGATTTATCAAAATATAATTTTGAAAGCCTTACCATCAGTAAGTTCAGATCATTATGCTTTGATATTAGAAACAAATCCATATGAGAGGATAAAAAAGGAGTTTAAGTTTGAGGTTTTTTGGGCAGATCATGAGGAGTGTGAAGAGGTTATCAACACAGTTGACAATCAGATGGTAGAGAAGGGAATCTTTGGATTAATTTATAAATAAGAGAAAAAGATGTAAAATGGAGTTGAATAAATAGAGCAGGAGGAAGTTCAAAAGAGCATATAAAGAAATTGAAAAAAGAAGCTTGAGTTGCAGAATATACAGAACTCTGATATGTCAGAGGGAAATCAAAGGAGAGAGACAGAGCTGAAAAGGCAGATTATGGAGTTGCAGAAGCAAGAAGAGAAATTTTGGGGGCAAAAATCAAGACTCAAGTAATTGAAATGGGGGGCAGGGGGATAAAAACACAGCCTTCTTTCACGCAACAACAGTACAAAGAAGAAATAGAAATAGAATTGAAAAATTGAAAGATAAATTTGGCCGTGGATACAAGGAAAAGAAAATCTGATTAAATTAATTGAAGGACACTTCTTTAAGCTGTTTGATTCTAGTAGGACCAGAAACTTGGATAATTGCATTACAGAAATATTAAGGAGAGTTAAATGAATGAATAGTTAATGGCTAAAGTTTTAGATGAGAAAATTAAGGTAGCGGCATTCAGTATGGGCGGCCTAAAGACTCCGGAACTGGACGGTTTGAATGGTTTATTTTTCCAAAACTATTGGGACATCATCAACGAGGAGGTATGCAATATAGTTAGACATTTTCTTAATGAAGGTAACATACCAACAGAGATAAGTGAGACATCAGTTGTTTTGATTCCTAAAGTTAATCAACCCGAGAGTTTGAATCACCTCATGCTCATAAGTTGTTGAAATGTTTTGTACAAAATCATAACCAGAGTCTTAGTTGGAAGGTTGAGAAAAGTGATAGACAAAATTATATCTCCAGTTCAAAGTGCGTTTATGAAAGGTAGACTCATATGGGATAATATAATAATTGTACAAGAAAGTCAAGTTAAATAAAAGAGGTAGTAATGTGAGTAGTGATTTAGCTATCAAGTTAGACATGAATAAGGCTTATGATAGACTGGAATAGAATTTTTTGAAATGGGTCCTAGAAGCGTTCATATTTAGCAACAAGTGGGTGCAGTTGATGATGATTTGTGTGAAGAGCGCTAACTATAGGTTCAAGATAAATAGAAAATTTTCTAGCAAAATAAATCCTCAAAGATGGCTAAAACAGGGAGACCCTCTATCACCCTATCTTTTTATTTTGGCTGCTAAAAGTTTCACAATACTCATGAAAAAGGCTGTGAGAGATAATCTTATTTTAGGAATAAGATTAGCTCCCACAAATTCAACCATAACTCATCTATTATTTGATGATGATTGCATTATTTTTATAAGAGTGAAGGAAGAGGAGATTTATTAGTTAATTTAGATCATTGACAATACCCCGAGGCTTCAGGACATAGAATTAACACTAAGAAGTCAGGTTTAATTTTCAGGGCCTAGGTACTTATTCAGCATAGGGTTAACAAAGAAGAGATCACTGGCATGACTTCATGTGATCTAGGTAGATATTTAGGGGTGCTAGTGAGATGGAAAAATCAAAGAGGAGAGCACTGGAGTGGTTAGAGGAGAGGATACAAGACAAGATGCAGGGATGGAAAGAAAAATTCTTAAATTAAGCAAGTAAAGTGGTGTTGATAAAAAGCCGTAGTACAAGCTATTCCTATTTATGCCATAAACATTATTAAATTTTCAAAAATTTTTTGTAAAAGAATCGAAGCTATGATAGCTAAATTTTGGTGGTCAAATAACAGGAAGGAGAGGAGTATTCATTGGAAAAGTTGGGAGAAAGTTACAAGAAGAAGAATGGGGGCCTATGATTTAAGGACTTGGAATGTCAAAACCTAGCTTACTTGGCAAAACATGCTTGGAAGCTTCTAAAAGCGGAAGATGCTATGTGGGCAAGGATTCTAAAGGCCATTTATTTTTCAAATTGTAGCCTATGGAATGCAGTGGAGGGTAGGAATGCATCGTGGATATGGAAAAGTATGTTGGAAGGGAGAGATTTTCTAAAAAGAAAAGGTAGGTAGAGTGTAGGAAATAGATCTGATATTCATATATGGGAGGATAATTGGGTAACTAAGAGAGGAAAAGTGAGACCTATTGTAGATAGAGGGATAAGTAGAGTGAGTGACTTGATTAAAGAAGGGGAAGGGTGAGATGTTATAAAATTTAAAACTTTTTTCCCTCAAACATTGCTGAATTAATCCTAAGAACACCAATTAATTTGATCAATAAAATTGACCATTTTGTATGGCCACATAGAAGTGATAGGGAGTTCTTAGTGAGAATGGGTTACCATATTGTAAAGGAGAAAAAGTATGCTAGAGAGTTTAACAAAGTTTTAACAAGTCAGAGTTATAGGGAGGCTTGGGAGAAAATTTGGAAGCTACCATTGCCACAAAAAGTAAAAATATTCTTATCGAAAGCTACGCATGGAATTTTATCAGTAAATACAAACTTATACAAGATGAGGATAGTCATGACACTCTTATGTAGCATTTTTCAATAGGAGGAAGAAACTATTGAGCATGCATTATTTTTTATGTCCATGGATAAGAGCTGTGTGGTTTGGATCTAGTTTGGAAATTTTGCTCATAATTTATAATGTAAGTACGTTTTGAAACTGAATGATGGTTACAATTGAAAGGATTAAAAGGGAGGCTGGAAAAGAAATTTTGTGAAAATTGGGATATCTGTGTTGGAGTATTTGGAAGCAGATGAATTAACACATATTCCAACAATCACAAATCAAGCCAGAAAAAAGTATTATTCATATCTGAATTCCTAGCAATCAAATTTTATAATACTATGGATATCAAATCCAAGGAAATCATATCACAAAGGAGTGGTGAGAGGAAAAGAATTACCTGGAGGCCTCCGCAAAAAAGATTGGTTAAAAATGAATACAGATGCGACATTCCATAAAGACACTGGCAGGGCAGCTGACGAATCCATATTTGATAATAAATTTTGGATTGATTTGAGTGGATTTTATCATATAAACCCACATTTATTCACCTAAATAGCATGATTTCGTGTTTTTTCTCTAAATTGTGCCTAATTGTGAAAACATGCTATTTTGTGCTTAATTTGATCAATTTTTGTCCGCTTTCATTCCATTCGATGGCTTGACGGTTTCGATGAGTGATTTCAGGTGTAATAAGGTAGAAATGGCTTGATAAGAGTGGAGGAGAAGCATGCAATTGGGAGAAAACATGAAGAAAAGAAAGGAGAAGCACACAGCCACGTGTGCGTATGCATACACCTGTGCGTACGCACAGGTACCAGCGCGTGACTTCATTAAAAAGTCACGTGGCTCGAGATTTGAGGGGCTTTTTGGCCCATTTCTGAAGTGGCTGAAGCATATATGAAGGGGAAAGCAACCATATATCATACCAATATAATACCATACAATATAGAACATACTTAGGAGTAGTTTTAGGTAGTTTAGGTTAGGTATTCTGTCAATTTTTCTTAGGGTTATTAATTAGGGTTTTGTAGAATTTTATAGTTCAAGTTTTGATTTTAGATCCTAGCAATTTCATTGTAAGTATTTCTTTAATTTTTCTTTTATTACACTATTTGTTCTACATTTCCTTACACTTTAATTTCCTTTGTCAATATATACATAATTTTGCAATTTTGGATTTCTAGTCGGTTAATTTGATGTTTGATGATTATTATATATTTGTTTGAGTTGTCTTTGTTGATTTTGTTCTTTTGTGGTTCATAGTCTTCATCATTTTTCCAATTTTGCCATGTTTTATGATTATGCCCTCTATGTGTTTGATGAAATGCCAATTTTGATTATGGGGTAAATTTCCAACCCTTGGCTTGTGGAAATGAAATTATGGAATACTAGAGTCATAATGTCTGACATTTAGTGATAATTCTTGGGTTGTTAGTTGTCATTGTTTCCACTAACGCTAGCTTCTTACTAAGGTAGTTAGTAAGTTAGCTAGAATTTGTGGATTAATAACAATTATACTCACTTGACCTATCCTTCGATGTTAATGGTTGACTTAATGAGATTAATCCATCATAATTATCATAGTTTTGGTTATGGCAAGGAAGGAATTCCATAACTCATCCCAAGTCAAGGTTCAATTCATGTTTTGAACCACTTTCCTATCACTTTTGAGTCTTACTTGTCTATATTACATACATAGTTCTTTGATTTCTTTATTAGTTTATTAATTACAATTTTGGATCATTCTTTTATCTCTTTATATTATTTGTTTACTTCAATCGTTTAAAACCCTTGCTTTCCACAACCAAAATTGTGCGCTCTTAGGCATTAGTTCCTAGAGAAGACGACCCGAGATTTAATTACTCTCCGTTAATATTGAATTAGAAATTTAAACTTTGATTGATGGGATTTAATTGCTGGTTTGGACTATACTACTAACGAAGAAGTTCTCTTTTCTAAAGTGAAATTCTAAACCGGTGCAAACCCTTAATCATCAGCAGCCTCGACAATGGTGGTCAGAGACTGGCAGGGAAAGATTGTCACTGGGATAACAACAACCTTCACAACAACATCAGTATTAGTAGCAGAAGCACAAGCATATAGAGAGGCACTCATTCTTATTAGAAATCTTCAATTAAAGAAACAATTCCGCTAGAAAACCAAGAGGGGGTCTAGCCAACTCCTGCCAACTCCTATTAGGCTGATCCTCAAAGCCCATTTCACTATACAAGCAAGAAACAACATCCCAATTTACCCACAGTGAACCAAATTAACCTTAGTTAACTCCCACCTTTCACCGTTTCACTACAGTGGCATCCAAAACCCCTCCAACGGGAGCGCCTCCCTCCTACATTCATCGTACGCGTTTCCTAGCCGGAGTCTAGGGCCTCATCAGCTCCATCTCGTCCATGTGCAAGCAACCGCAGCGTCAGAAGCTCGCCCCAGACCATCGCAGCGCCTCCGTTCTGTCCCCAGCGAGCAACCGTGTGGGTCAAAAGTTCGCACCAGACCGCCACAGTGCCTCTGTCCCGCCCACGTGCGAGCAACCACGGGGTGTCAGAAACTCACCCCAGACCACGGCTACTGTTGCATGTCGTCGTCGCCGCGCCATTGAAGCCTCCCCTTCTCATCTGGTTTACTCGACGTTGCCTCCTATGTTCTGCCCCCACGAGCGCCGCGTCAAACTCCTATAGGTCACGCCGTGAAGCCTCACCGGAAAGTACTCCTCGGTAAGTATTTATTCATGGGTGTTACTTGATTGATTTTGATATGAGTAAAGTGGTTGTAAGTTAATTTTGTACCATATCCTATGCATACAATGACACATTCATATAATATGAATTTTGAATTGTTGGATGTTACTTTTGCCTAAAATTAGAGTATTGATTGTAGAAATTGAAAAGGATTTACTGCGATACTAGATGTTCTTGTGTGAAGATATTCTAATTTTTGGTGGATTGATAAATGGATTTGTCTCTGATTTCAATTGTTGGATGTTTCTAATCATGTGAATTGGATCTATTTTTGTTGAGTATGCATATAATTCAATTATACTTTATTAGATGTTGCTTTTTATTGTCGATGGTTCTTACTGAATGATCACGGATGTTGTTTTTATCATAAGATTGTTGTTTTTTTTAAAGATTAATTCTGATTTAACTTAATTTTGATTTATTCAAAGTTTAGTATGAATTTAATCATATGAAATTGTTGCAAGAAATTGAAGACATTGGCAAAGATGATATTTATAAACGAAAATGAGAATGTTTCATTTGTGATATGTCAGTTTTTTTAAATTTGCTATAAAACTATTCTTTTTCGTTCAATGGGTGGATGCTACTAATATTTATATTATTGGTTTAATGTTCCCTGTTTTGATGGATAATGCGTGCACATGCTACACTGGTTTCTTTTTAATGTGGTTTGCGAGTTTGGGATAAAAATTATACTAAAGTTAGTTTAATTTTGCCAGATTTAAAGTTTGGTTTGAGTCTAGACACTTAAAAATCATGCAAAGAGTGGAATCCATTATAATGTATACATGTGATAACATTACCGTTTGAGACACTCTTGATACATTTTGATATTTTTCTTGAGTTACAGTTGTGGATTTTTATAATATTTTAAGAATTAGATGTATTTTATTTTGGTCCTACTTAGTATCTTTCTTCTTGTAGGCAACTTGAATGTTTATGCAAAAATTTGCATCATATATTTCTTTTGTTAAACAAATAGATGTTTCTTTTTATACTAAATGGATTATTCTTTTAAAAGGAATCATCATTTAAGAAGGGAATTTAACTTTGAAGTAATTGAACCCATATTGTACTTATTGGTTCAATTGTTGTGACTTATGAACATTTTTATAGTTAATATATAATAGACATAGATGGTTATTCATTTGTTGCATAAACCTTGACCAAAATTGTTTTGTTCTGCTTTCACTTTCCAAGGGCATCTTGAAGAGCTGAGTGCAATATGCAAAAATCTACATCAAATATTTCTTTTCTTAAATAAATGGATGTTTCTTTTTATACTAAATAGGTGATTCTTTGAAATGAATCATCATTTAAGGTGGAAATTACTTTGAAGTAATTGAACGCATATTTTACTTATTGATTCAATTGTTGTGACTTATGAGTATTTTTATAGTTAATATATAATAGACATAGATGTCTATTCATTTGTTGCATACACCTTGACCGCTTGATAATAGATTTAATCATGGAAGTAACACTTGCCTCATAAGTTCATCACTAAGTAGTATGTTGTGTATGCGGTGTAACACCCTATCTATCAAATTACGCTTCCGGCTATGCGAATCTAATAGCTCTGGTGTTATGACAACTCTCAGAGTATTTAATACATAAATATGAGCCTGTTAAAACTTTAAACCGTATTATCGCTCCAAAATACTTTTTTATAGGTAACATGCATCCATACATACAATACAACTTAGAATACTCACAAAGAATACTTATAAATACTTATATTAATTTACAAGTATTTCATATCAAAATCCTATCCCTCTTATAGAACTTGCAAACTTAAAGGTGAGGGAAACATAAATACTAAAACAATCCAAAATATTGTCTAAATTGAAAGAAATAAGCCCTTCCGAACCTTGTTGTCCATAACCTCAAAAGAGAAATGACATGTAGGAGAGTGAGAACATCGTCCTCGAAAGGATTCTGAGTAGAGGGTTTTTGAGAATTACTATAATAGGATACGTGAAAATAAAATCGTTACAGTGATTAATAACCTCCTTATGCATACTTTCAAAAATCTGCAATCTTTTCTGAAAGAGAAAACTGTTATTTCTTCAAAAATTCAAAAGCCTTTCAAAATATTTTTCCTAAACAGTATGAATGACCAACCTGCTCCAAGCATAGGTTCATTAAGTCTATGTTGAACCAGTTTAGTTTTTCATACTTTTCTAAACCAGAAACATCAACCAAACATGGCCTTCGGCCCACCTCGTGATCAACCAAGGTCCTAAGCCCAAACAATCCAAACAACAACCAATCATTACAATCCAAAAGAGTTTTAGTCGCAAACACAAGTAGGAAAGTTCAAGCACAAACAAACAATTACTTCAAGTAGAGCAAATAGCAATTAAACATAATTAATCACATAAGTAAACCAATTACAATATGCACACCCAACCAACGTCACATAGAAGCATATGATGAATGCCTATCCTAGTGGCTGATGAGTCTCATCTGTCAGTTAAAAAGCCAACCCGACAAGTCCAGGTAGCTAACCATTGGGCTGTCCCTCTGCCGTGCATCCCCAACTCGAGTTATTCATAAACATAATCATCACACAACACCCACACTGGTGTTTATCCACGAGGGCGAGCTCATCTGGAACTTTCACAGTGTCCGGCCACACTTACGACACAGGGTCAGTAGAGTATCGAGTCTCAACCTGGAGCACGTAGTGGCTAGCCACTGCTTTCACCCAGGGAAACTCGTAACTCAGATATTTGGAATTGCAAAATCACTTTATCAACTCAATAATCATCTATATTGATACTCAATCATCTGGCTCATAACATATTCCACAATCAGCCATAATTCATTATCATATATAGCCATTACGGCTCATAACATAATAGCACTTCCACCATCCAACATCATCAAACTCATAAAATCATCATTCAGCTATAAATTACTTTTTCTCAAATCACTTTACTTTGAAATAAAAAATCAATTCTTTCCAGCCTTGGCTTTAAAATCCCCATTCCTCAAATCATTTCAGGCTCATAAGCCACTTTTTCTCAAACATAAATTCCCCTTTTTAAAACATGGTTACTGAGCACGTGGTGGCTAGCCACTTCTCCTCAAACGTAAATTCTCCTTTTTAAAATAAGGCCACTCTCCACAACATCTTTCCAAATATTTCAAAAACCACACCAAATCAAAAGCCTTTTCCAAGAGATTCAAAATTATTCATTCTAAAACAGGATTTGGTAACAAAAGTTCCTCAGCAGAGTCTCAAGTCTTTAAGGGAGAATAACATAATTCACTTCCTCAAATTCTTCTAAAGTCCTTAAAACCTTGGATTCCTAATGTGAGTAATAAGAATAGAATCTAAGCCAAACCGAGTTATGTAAACAATTACTCAAAACACATTTTCAAAACCATTTCTTTTTCTAAAACCCAAAAACCATTCTCAACCCCATATTAAAATCGGAATTGTTCCCAACGGCTTGGAAATTATTTTAGTTTTCTAAACCAGAAATTTAAAGGATACTTTAACCTTTCTTAAAATGTTGAAAAATGGGATTTATCAATCGAAATCCAAGTTTTTCCAAAGTCACCAAAACTCCTCTAAGTAAAAATCCTTAAATCAAATTCAATTACATAAACCCTTTCCACCTTTAAAACAGCTTTAAAGCAAAATCTCTTCCAAATTGAAATCCACAAGTTAAATTCAGAGACATAAATCCTTTTCACATTCAAAATGGCTTAAAACGTAACTTTCATATAACCGTCTTACACCAAAAAATATAATGCCTTTCTTAGGAAGTAACACCAAATCATAGTTCTCTTTTCAATGAGTCATTTCAAAACTTAATTCATAACTTTCTCAAATAATTCAAGGAAAATAATGAAAGCCTTTAACTCATAATTTTCCAAATAACTTTTCAATAAAGTTTGGATTCCATGGGAATTTCGACAGCACCTCCCCTAAAACTTGGACTTGCCACCCTCTCCGGGTCCCAACTAAACCATTTCGCAACCCTCTTCAAGGGTTCAAAACCAAATCAATTCAAAATCAAGTTGTTTCTAGAAGTGCATCATTTTCAAATTTCAAGAACATAAATTCAAACTCAAATCAATTTCAAACATGATAAACTCAATTTCAAAGCTTTTACAAAATAATTATAAAGAAGAATTTCAAGAACAATCCGTTTCACAAAACCGAACAATAACCCAGCCAAATAAGCATTCATATTCATCTAAGACAACCGACAATTACATGAGAGTTATACAATCACTCAAAGATACATTTTCTCAAATCAATATCCATATATAATAATTCCAATTCATAAAGTGCGATTTTTTGAAAAGGCCCTTATCTCGATACGCAAAATCATAACCCAAACGCCTCAGAATTTCTTTCTTCTCGACCCAAAATCAATGGCAGCTTCAAAGCACAGCCCCGCACACTTTCGCAACAGCATAAAAAGCTCTAAATCACAACATGCAACCCCGGTTACTAAATCCTAAGAACATTTATATCGCAAAAACTCTAATACATGTACAGAACACTAACGCGGGGACTTCTGAAACATAAATACTTACTGAAATGACAAAATGAGGTAGTCACAAACTCCGAACACGAAATGCAAGCACAGATACACGACCCTATGACAGAAGACACCGCAACACTTCAGCATAAGTTTACAGAGTAGCGACAAAAGGCTTTTCGAATCGGAAACACTTACCAATACAGAGGACTCAGCGGCTATTTTTGGCTGCAGAGGCGGCGGAGGCAAGGTGCGGCGACATCCAGCGGCTCTTCCTCCCTCCATGCAACTCAGACAGCGGCTGTAGCAACATGCAGTGACTATAGTATTCTCAGAATTCAAAAAGGGCAGAATCCATTAACAAGACCTTTACCGACAGTGTTTTTCTAGCGATGGCAGCATGGTTTCTCGGCAACCCATCACCAGTGGCGGCACTACGCAGAGATGGCATTGATGTGACTGGGCGCAGTGGTTCCAGGTCCGCAGCCCTCTCTGACTCATGAACTCTCTCTTTTAGTGGTTCAACTTCAACGACGGCACGGACAGCAGCAGCGGCGTGACGCTCCTTGCGAGGCCTTCCTCCCTTCTCGCGTGTACGCCCTCCCGTCAGTCTCTCTCTTGCCTCAATTCTAATCCGTGACGGAGACGACCGCGCAGACAACAGCGGCGGTCTTAACTAGGCATAGCGTGGCGACAGCACAGCTCCCCGCGTGCAGCAGCTCGGCGTCTCCTCGCTTCAGCAGCATCGGCGGTGGTGGCAAGACCCAGTGACGCCGGCGCAGCCCCCTCTCCTACTCCTCTTCTCCCTCGGTTCTCTCCTCTTCCACAAAGCTGTTGTGTGGGTTTGGGAGAAAAGAGGTTTTGGCGGCTGAAGGGGGTAAGGGTAGCAGCTAGGGTTTTATTTGGGACAAAAAGGGAAAAATTGATTTAATCAGAATTAGGGTTTGGGTATGGAATTGGAGATTTGAAGGGTTTAATTTGAAACTAATTGAATTTCTAAAATTATTTTAATTGTATCAAAATACTATTTGGCTTGGAATCAAATACTCTAATTGAAATTATAAGATAATAAGATTAATTTTCTTTATTAACAAAACTTAAAGTATTTAATTATAAAGATATTATATAAAAATCTTATTATTATACAACTACGAATTTTATAATTTGAATATAGGGATTAATTCAATAATTAGAAAATTATATAAAATTCTAATTTAAATTTCTAAACATCATTATTATTGAATTTCTAAGACTTTAAATAGTAAATAGGAAAATAATCCAATATTATAGAGTTTGGATAAAAAATCTTAATTTATTTCAAATTTAATTAATCAAAACTACCTTTAATTATCTTCTATAAAATAATTTATGTACTTAAAACTGTAAATAAATAGATATATAATTTAAAATTAGTTCATAATAACTTTTCAAAAGTTTTGGGTCTTACATGTGGACTCAGTTTTAATTTGATAAAAATTGTAACTCCAAAGTTCAAGTGTAATAACCGCATAAAGCAAACGGTGAGTAAAATGAAAGCTATCAAAATACTTTGATTGCTTTTGAAAAAGCAAATATCCAGATATTGTTGTTCTTTTCCTTATCCTTTTTTTTCCTTCTTTAAATTTTGTTAAACAAGCAACATGATAAATGCAAAAAAAATTTTCCTTCTTTTGTGATACTTGTATTCACTATCAATTGAATCATCTCTACAGTAACTTCTGTTAGGTATCTAATTATTTTTGCAAAGATCTAAGTGGATGTTATTTCTGTCAAGCATCAAAAAGTTCCTTTCCCATATTAAATATATGTTACTTTAACAGAAGCCATGTGATTGAAGAATAAAAAAAGCTTATCCCACATAAGTAACTATAAATTTGTCATTATGCTAAGATGCAATGAAAGGAATCATAATATTCATTCAACTTATTCATACAATTTGCAACACTGTAGATACAGAAATTCATCATGAGCAAAAGTAATACAAGAAGAATCATTCATTTAGTATAAAAAGAAACATCTATTTGTTTAACAAAAGAAACATGTGACGTAAATTTTTGCATATTGCTCTCGGCTCTTCATGATGTTCTTGGAAAGTGAAAGCAAAACAAAACAATTATAGTCAAGGTGTATGCAACAAATGAATAGTCACCTATGTCTATTATATATTAACTATAAAAATGTTCATAAGTCACAAGAATTGAATTAATAAGTACAATATGAATTCAATTACTTCAAAGTTAATTCCCTTCTTAAATGATGATTCCTTTTAAAAGAATCATCCATTTAATATAAAAAGAAATATCTATTTGTTTATCAAAAGAAACATGTTTAACAAAAGAAAATATGCATAAATGTATGCAATTGCAGCAATGCGCACAAGATAAAACTCACAAAAGTAATAGCATCATATGAATCCTAGCAATAGAGAATCTAAAATATAGATTATAATCTATAGATAATAAGAATGAAAATGAAGAAACTTAAGACAACAAGAAAGTCTAATTTCTTTAGCCATTTCTTTTCATAGGTAAGATGGAAAGGTTAATGTATAAAAGCCAATGAAAGATAATCATTTTCACGATAACCATTTTCAAACCCCGAAATAGAAGATTTATAATTCGTAACAGAAAAAAAGGAAGAACATCAAATTCAAGCAATTGATCAAATTCACCAAACAAAGAGAATGTGATTTAGGTGATGAAAACATTGGTGGAATAAAACACACTACAAAAAGGATTTCAAGAACTATGATGAGCGGATATTTTATACGCTTTTTGGGGATAATTTCATGTAGTTTTTAGTATGTTTTAGTTAGTTTTTAGTAGATTTTTATTAGTTTTTAGGCAAAAATCATATTTCTAAACTTTACTATGAGTTTGTGTATTTTTCTGTGATTTTAGGTATTTTCTGGCTGAAATTAAGGGAGCTGAGCAAAAATCTGATTTAGGCTAAAAAAAGACTACTGATGCTGTTGGATTCTGACCTCCCTGCACTCGGAATGAATTTTTTGGAGCTATAGGAGTCCAATTGGCGCGCTCTCAATTGGGTTGGAAAGTATACATCCAGGGCTTTCCAGCAATATATAGCGAAGATAAACGACGTAAACTGGCGTTAAATGCCAGTTCCATGTTGCATTCTGGCGTTGAACGCTAGAAACAGATTGCAAGTTGGAGTTAAACACCAGAAACAGGTTACAATCTGACGTTTAACTCCAGAAATAGTCCAGGCACGTGAGAAGATTAAGTCTCAGCCCCAGCACACACCAAGTGGGCCCCAAAAGTGGATTTCTGCACTATCCATCTTAGTTTATTCATTTTCTGTAAACCTAGTTTACTAGTTTAGTATTTAAACAACTTTTAGAGACTTATTTTGTATCTCATGACATTTTAGATCTGAACTTTGTACTTTTTGACGGCATGAGTCTCTAAACTCCATTGTTGGGGGTGAGGAGCTCTGCAGCATCTCGATGAATTAATGCAATTATTTCTGTTCTCCCTTCAAACACGCTTGTTTCTATCTAAGATGTTCATTTGCAATTCAATCCATGACACTCATCACCATTCTCAACCCATGGATGTGTGCCTGACAACCACCTCCGTTCTACATTAGATTGAATGAGTATCTCTTAGATTCCTTAATTAGAATCTTTGTGGTATAAGCTAGAATCCATTGGCAGCATCCTTGAGAATCTGGAAGGTCTAAACCTTGTCTGTGGTATTCTGAGTAGGATTCAGGGATTGGATGACAGTGACGAGCTTCAAACTCGCGAGTGTTGGGCGTAGTGACAGATGCAAAAGGATCAATGGATCCTATTCCGACATGATCGAGAACCGACAGATGATTAGCCGTGCTGTGACAGAGCATTTGGACCGTTTTCACTGAGAGGATGGGAAGTAGTCATTGACAACGGTGACGCCCTACATACAGCTTGCCATGGAAGGAGCCTTGCATGTTTGAAAGTAAGAAAGCATTATGTTGCAGGAATTCAGAAGACAAAGCATCTCCAAAACTCCAACATGTTCTCCATTATTGTGTAACAATTACTTATTTTATGCCCTTTCACTTTTTACAATTGAAACTAAAGAACCCTATTGGTATCCTGACTAAGAATAATAAGATAACCATAGCTTGCTTCAAGCCAACAATCTCCATGGGATTCGACCCTTACTCACGTACGGTATTACTTGGACGACCCAGTGCACTTGCTGGTTAGTTGTGCGAAATTACATAGTGTGAGTGTGATTTTCATGCACCAAGTTTTTGGCGCCGTTGCCGGAGATTGTTCGAGTTTGAACAACTGACGGTGATTCTTGTTACTTAGATTAGGAAAAATTTGTCTTTTTGGTTTAGAGTCACTAGGATTGCATCTTCTATTATTCCTTTAAATTTTTTTAAAAAAATACTATTTTTCTTTATTAATTTTTAGTTTTTCTGTGAGTTTAGTGTCATGTTTTAAGTTTGGTGTCAATTGCATGCTTTTCTTTGTCTTTCATTTTTCTAATTGCATGTTCTTTGTTCTTCCTTGATCTTCAAGTTGTTCTTGTCAATTTTTATTGTTTGATCTTTAATTTTCTTATTCTGTGTCTTTTCTTATTTTTCTTGTGCCTTTTCAAAATATCAGTTTTCAAAAAAATTATTTATTTATTAAAATACAATATTAAAACACGTTAAATTTATAGCTCAATTGGCTAGAGCATTGTGTTTATGTTCTTGGTAATTGGCTATCTTCTTTTTTAAAAAAAAAACATTTTTTTTTCAAAATAATTTTTCTTTGATTAAATCTTGTGCCAAACTTTAACTTTGATAAATTTTCGAAAATTTTATTGTGGTTTTCTAAAAATTTTAAGTTTGGTGTTTTTTCTTGTTGTTCGTGTGAGTCTTCAAGGTGTTCTTGAGTCTTCCTTGTGTTTTGATTTTAAAATTTTTAAGTTTGGTGTGCCTTGGTTTTTTTCCTCCAAAATTTCGAAAACAAGGAACATTGGATTTAAAAAATTTAAGTCTTGTGTCTTTTATGTGTTTTTCTCTTTCATCATAAAATTCAAAAATAAAAAAATATATTTTCCTCAAATTTCTCATAATTTTTGAATTACTTAGGTTGACTTGGTCAAAATTTTTCAAATCATATCTTTTTCAAAAATATCCTAACCACTTTCTCTCTCCTCACTTTTTCGAAAATCTTCATAAAATATTTTCAAATTTTTATTTTTATTTTATTTCGGTTTTTGTTTTATTTTTATTTTATTATTTTATTCTCATTATAATAATAAAATAAATAAAATAAATCCACATAATCTCCCTTACTCCATCATGGACCTAAGTGGAAATGAACAGTCCAGAAGGACTCTGGGGTCATATGCTAACCCCACTACTGCTTCATATGGGAGTAGTATCTGTATACCCTCCATCGGAGTCAGTAGTTTTGAGTTGAATCCTCGGCTCATTATCATGGTGCAGCAAAGTTGCCAGTATTCCGGTCTTCCACAGGAAGAACCTACAGAGTTTTCTGGCACAGTTTTTACAAATTGCTGACATAGTACATGATAAGGAAGTAGATCAGGATGTCTACAGATTATTACTGTTTCTATTTACTGTAAAAGACCAAGCTAAGTGGTGGTTAAATAACCAACCCAAGGCTAGTCTAAAGACATGGAAACAGCTGTCAGAAAAATTCCTAAATCACTATTTTCCTCCAAAACGGATGACACAGCTAAGGCTGAGCATCCAAGGCTTCAAACAAGGAGATAATGAATCTCTTTATGATGCCTGGGAGAGATACAGAGAGATGCTAAGAAAATGCCCCTCCGAAATGTTTTCAGAGTGGGTGCAGTTAGACATCTTTTATTATGGGCTTACAGAGAAAGCTCAGATTTCTCTAGACCACTCAGCTGGTCGATCTATACACATGAAAAAGACAATTGAAGAAGCTCAAGAGCTCATTGATACAGTTGCCAGAAATCAGCATCTGTACCTAAGCAGTGAACCTCCCATGAAAGAAGAGGCTAAAACAGTAACTGTTGAACTCAGTCCTGCAGAACAAGTTACTGAATACAATCAGCAATTAGATTTTCTAACAAAATAGTTATCCAAATTCAAGGAGATATTGCAAGACACAAGACTGGCTAATATGAATATGGAATTGCAGTTGAAGCAAAAAGAACAGCAATTATCAAAATAAATAACAGAAGAGTGCCAAGCAGTTTAATTAAGAAGTGGGAAAACATTAAATACCTCACTTCAAGGCAGAAGAAAGCCAAGAAATAAATAAACTGCTAACCAAAATCCCTCTTAGGACAGTCAGAGCTCAGAGAGGAATAATTCTGGTGCTCAAACGCCAGAAAAGGGGTGGAGAGCTGGCGTTGAACGCCCAACCCATGCTCAGTCCTGGCGTTCAACGCCAGAAACAAGCAAGGAATTGGCATTGAACGCTCAAAGGAAGCACAGTTCTGGCATTCAGACACCAGAAACAGGTAAGGAGTTGGCGTCTAACGCCACTCCAGCTTCCACCCCTAGCATTCAAACGCTAGTGAGGGATTAGACACATACAAGTGCTGATATCAACCCCTATAAAAAGGCTTCTCAACCCACATCTGTAGGTAATAAACCTACGGCAACTAAGGTTGAGGAATACAAAGCCAAAATGCCTTATCCTCAGAAACTCCGGCAAGCGGAATAGGATAAGCAATTTACCCGCTTTGCAGACTATCTCAGGACTCTTGAAATAAAGATTCTGTTTGCAGAGGCACTTGAGCAAATACCCTCTTATGCTAAGTTCATGAAAGAGATCTTAAGTCATAAGAAGGATTTAAGGGAAACTGAAAAAGTTTTTCTTACTGAAGAATGTAGTGCAATCATTTTGAAAAGCTTACCTGAGAAGCTTAAAGATCCCAGAAGCTTTACGATACCATGCACATTAGAGGGTACTTGTACCAAGCAAGCTTTATGTGATCTTGGGGCAAGTATCAACCTAATACCTGCATCTACTATCAGAAAGCTTGGTTTGACTGAAGAAGTCAAACCAATCCGGATATGTCTCCAACTTGCTGATGGCTCCATTAAATACCCATCAGGCGTGATTGAAGACATGATTGTCAAGGTTGGGCCATTTGCCTTTCCCACTGACTTTGTGGTGCTGGAAATGGAGGAGCACAAGAGTGCAACTCTCATTCTAGGAAGACCTTTTCTAGCAACTGGACGAACCCTCATTGACGTCCAAAAAGGGGAAGTAACCCTGAGAGTCAATGAGGACGAGTTTAAGTTGAATGTTGTCAAAGCTATGCAGCATCCAGACACCCCAAATGACTGTATGACCATTGATATTATTGATTTTCTGGTAAAAGAGGTCAATATGACTGAGAGTCTCGAATTAGAGCTAGAGGATATCTTTAAAGATGCTCAGCCTGATCTGGAGGAATCAGAGAGAATAATAGAACCTCTGAAAATCTCTCAGGAAGAGGAGAAACCTCCCAAACCCGAGCTCAAACCATTACCACCATCCCTGAAATATGCATTTTTGGGAGAAGGTGATACCTTTCCTGTAATCATAAGCTCTACCTTAGAGCCACAGGAAGAGGAAGCACTAATTCAAGTGCTAAGGACACACAAGACAGCTCTTGGGTGGTCCATCAGTGATCTTAAGGGCATTAGCCCAGCCAGATGCATGCACAAGATCCTATTGGAGGGTGACGCTAAGCCAATGGTTCAACCACAGAGGCGGCTGAATCCATCCATGAAGGAGGTGGTGCAAAAAAAGGTCACTAAATTACTAGAGGCTGAGATTATTTATCCTATTTCTGATAGCCCCTGGGTAAGCCCTGTCCAAGTTGTCCCTAAGAAGGGTGGCATGACAGTAGTTCATAATGAAAAAAATGAACTGGTTCCTACAAGAACAGTTACAGGGTGGCGTATGTGTATTGATTATAGAAGGCTCAATACAGCTACCAGAAAGGATCATTTTCCTTTACCATTCATAGACCAGATGCTAGAAAGACTAGCAGGTCATGAATACTACTGCTTTCTGGATGGATATTCAGACTATAATCAAATTGCAGTAGACCCTCAGGATCAAGAGAAAATAGCATTCACATGTTCATCCGGAGTATTTGCATACAAAAGGATGCCATTTGGTCTGTGCAATGCACCTGCAACCTTTCAAAGGTGCATGCTCTCTATTTTCTCTGATATGGTGGAAAAACTTCTGGAAGTCTTCATGGATGACTTTTCAGTATTTGGAGACTCATTCAGCTCTTGTCTTGACCATCTAGCACTTGTTCTAAAGAGGTGCCAAGAGACTAACCTAGTTTTAAACTGGGAAAAAAGTCACTTCATGGTGACTGAAGGAATTGTCCTCGGGCACAAAATTTCGAACAAAGGAATAGAGGTGGATCAAGATAAGGTAGAGGTAATTGAAAAATTACCACCACCTACCAATATTAAGGCAATCAGAAGCTTTCTAGGGCATGCAGGATTCTATAGGAGGTTTATAAAAGATTTTTTGAAAATTGCCAAACCTCTAAGTAATCTGCTAGCTGCTGACATGCCATTTATCTTTGATAAGGAGTGTCTGTAGGCATTTGAGTCTCTGAAAGCTAAACTGGTCACAACACCAGTCATCTCTGCACCAGACTGGACATTACCATTTGAACTAATGTGTGATGCCAGTGACCATGCCATTAGTGCAGTATTGGGACAAAGGCATGACAAGCTTCTGCACGTCATTTATTATGCCAGTCGTGTTTTAAATGACGCACAGAAGAACTACACAACCACGGAAAAAGAGTTACTTGCAGTGGTTTACGCCATTGACAAGTTCATATCCTACTTAGTAGGATCAAAAGTGATTGTGTACACTGACCATGCTGCTCTTAAATATCTACTCACAAAGCAGGATTCAAAACACAGACTCATAAGATGGGTGTTGCTTCTGCAAGAGTTTGATATAGAAATAAGAAACAGAAAAGGGACAGAGAATCAAGTAGCAGATCACCTATCCCGAATAGAACCAGTAAAAGGGGCGTCCCTCCCTCTTACTGAGATCTCTGAAAACTTTCCGGATGAGCAACTCTTTGCCATCCAAGAAGTGCAATGGTTTGCAGACATTGCAAACTACAAGACAGTAAGATTCATACCCAAAGAGTACAGTAGGCAGCAATCAAAGAAATTGATCACGGATGCAAAGTACTATCTTTGGGATGAACCATATTTCTTCAAGAGATGTGCAGACAGAGTAATCCGTAGATGTGTGCCTAAAAAAGAAGCATAGAAGATCCTCTGGCACTGCTATAAATCACAGTATGGAGGACACTTTGGAAGTGAGCGAACAGCCACAAGAGTCCTCCAATGTGGCTTCTACTGGCCTACTCTCTATAAAGACTCCCGAGTGTTTATACTTAATTGTGACAGTTGCCAAAGATCTGGCAATCTGCTTCATAGTTATGCCATGCCTCAACAAGAGATCTTGGAGATTCAGTTGTTTGATGTATGGGGTATTGACTTCATGGGGCCCTTCCCATCATCATACTCAAACACTTATATTCTGGTGGCAGTGGATTATGTATCCAAATGAGTGGAAGCTATTGCAACACCCACTAATGACACTAAGACAGCGCTAAAATTCCTCCAGAAACACATCTTCAACAGATTTGGTATCCCTAGAGAACTAATCAGTGATGGGGGCACTCATTTCTGCAATAAACAGCTTTACTCTGCTTTGGTCCGATATGGAGTTAGCCACAGAGTGGCAACCCCATATCATCCACAGACAAATGGGCAAACTGAAGTCTCTAATAGAGAACTTAAAAGAATCCTGGAACGGATTATGATTAACCATAGAAGGGATTGGGCAAGAAGCTTGGATGATGCTCTGTGGGCATACATAATAGCATTCAAGACTCTTATAGGAACCTCTCCATACCAGCTTGTGTATGGAAAAGCCTGTCACTTGCTAGTGGAACTGGAGCATAAGGCCTATTGGGCAACCAGATTCCTAAACCTTGATGCCAAGTTAGCTAGAGAAAAATGATTGCTCCAGTTAAATGAGCTAGAGGAATTTAGACTCAATGCTTTCGAAAATGCAAAAATCTACAAAGAGAAAGCAAAAAGATGGCATGACAAGAAGTTGTCATCCAAAGTCTTTGAGCCAGGGCAGAAAGTTCTGCTGTTTAATTCTAGGCTCAGATTATTTCCCGGAAAATTGAAATCCCGGTGGAGAGGACCATATGTGATTACAGGTGTGTCACCATATGGTTACATAGAGCTTCAGGATAATGATTCTAACAAAAAGTTCATTGTTAATGGACAGAGAGTCAAACATTACCTTGAAAGCAATTTTGAGCAAGAATGTTCAAAACTGAGACTTAATTAAAGCTCAGTAATAGTCCAGCTAAAGACAATAAAGAAGTGCTTGCTGGGAGGCAACCCAGCCATTAACAAAGCTTAATTTTTCAATTAATTGATTTTTATAGGTTCATATTAATTTTCTTCAAGGTAAAATGGCAATTGTATGAGCTCACAGAGTCACAGAAGGATTCAGAGGATAAAACAGCAAAAAGAAGCTCACTGGTGAAAAAGCCAGTAAGAGCTGTTTTGGGCGTTGAACGCCCAAAAAAAGTATCTGCTGGGTGTTCAACGCCAGTAGAGATAGCCATCTGGGCGTTAAATGCCAGAAAGAAGCATCTTCTGGGTGTTAAACGCCAGAAAGAAGTACCTTCTGGGCGTTTAACGCCAGATTTACAGCGTCCTGGGTGTTCAGAAAAACGCCAGTGACAAAGGAATTCCTGGTGTTTAACGCCAGCCAGAAGCAACAGCTGGGCGTTAAACGCCCAGGAGAAGCTACAAATGGGCATTAAACGCCTAAAACATGCAGTGTTTGGGCGTTTAACGCCAGGATTGTGTGGAGGAGGTAAATTCGTTTTCAACTCAAATTTTTTCCAATTTTCATGTTTCAATTCATGATTTCTTGCATAAACATGTTACAAACTCTCATCTTTCAACTTCAATTTCAAAAATTTTTTAATCCTAATTTCTAAAATCCCTTTTCAAAGATATCAAATGTATCTTAATTCATAAACACAAATTTTTTTAATCCTCTTCAACTTCTTTTCAAATCTTTTTCAAAACAAATCTATCTCTTTTCCTTCTTAAATCTTTTCAACTCATAAATACCTTTTTCAAATATTCACAATATCTTTTTCAAAAAAAATTATCTTTTTCAAATATCTTTGATATCTTTTCAATTTTCAATTACATCTTTTTCCTATCATACTTATCTTTTACAAATCATATCTTCTATCCTATCTTTTTCAAAATTTTCGAAACCCACCCCCTTTCTCCCTTTACTTTCCTTTCTTTTGCTTAAGGACAAGCAAACCTCTAAGTTTGGTATGTTTATCCGTGATCACTAAGCCATACCCACTAAGATCATGGCTCCTAAGGGAAAACAAACCACTCTAAGAGGCAAGAAAGAGAATATTCCAAAACCACTTTGGAATCAAGGGAAGTTCTTAACCAAAGAACACTCAAACCATTACTACAAAATAATGGATCTAAGGTCAATGATCTTGGAAGTCAAATTCGATCTGAAAGAAGATGAATATCTGGAGATCCAAGAGCAAATTCGAAACAGGAGCTGGGAAATCCTAGCTAATCCTGAAACAAAGGTGGGAAGAAACATGGTTCAGGAATTCTACGCTAATCTGTGGTAAACAGACAGGTAGAGAATATCTGGAACTACCCTCTATGACTATAGGTCCTTGGTTAGAAGAAAGATTGTTCACATCCATCCTGACAAAATCATGGAGATCTTTAAGCTACCTCAGCTGAAAGATAACCCAGACTCCTTTAATAGGAGAATGATGAGAACAAATAAGGGCTTGGACAAGATTCTAGAGGACATATGCCTCCTTGGAACCAAGTGGACAACCAGCACCAAGGGCGTCCCAAATCAACTCAAGAGAGAAGATCTCAAACTAGTTGCCAGAGGCTGGCTGGACTTCATTGGGCATTCTATACTGCCCACTAGCAACCGCTCTGAAGCCACCATTAAAAGAGCAGTAATGATCCATTGCATTATGTTGGGAAAAGAAGTGGAAGTTCATCAGCTGATTTCGTGTGAACTTTACATAATTGCAAACAAGAACTCCAAAGATGCCAAATGGCTTATCCAAGCTTAATCTCTATGCTATGTAAAGATGCTGGGGTGAAGATGGGAGTAACTGAGTATATCTCAGTTGAGCGACCAATCACCAAAATATCAATGGAAAGACAATAAGTGCAGGACGACCCCATCAAGAGGAGAGCACAGGAATTCCTCCCAGAGATCCCTCAAATTGAATAATGGGAGCATCTTGAAGCATCTGTTACCAAGTTGTAAGAAGCTATGGACCAAATAAAGGAAGAACAGAATAATCAAAATAGCATGCTTTGCAAACTTCTTGGGGAACAAGAAGAGCAAAGGCGTGACTTAAAGGAACTGAAGCGTCAAAAACTATCTCTTGAAGGACCAAGCACCCCACAGACTAGAGGAACATACATTTTCCAAAAGAAAGATTGTTGAGTCCTAATCTTACCCTTAACTCTGTGATAGTTGTTCTTATAGGAGTTTACCTTAGAAGTTATATATGAGTAGTAGTAATTAGTATATCTATTTTTATTTTATCTCCAATTAAGCTATAATTTAATTTTCTCATCATCATCAAATAAGTATGAACATGTAGAAACTCATGCAATGCAATGCAACCTATATATATGAATGCAACTATATGATTCTTGCCCACTTGATCAAAAGTAAATAAGCTCTTCAAAACAATTACAAATCAAATTCCACTAATTCTATCATTATACAGTAAGACAGATAAAAGTGCAAGAAGATAGCTCATAAAAGCAGGGAACATGGAAATTCAAGCATTGAACCCTCACTGATGATGTATGTACACTCTAATCTCTCTAGTGTATAGGGTAATCATTCTATCCTTCTCTAATCATGCTCTCTAACTTTTGTTTTTCTCCTAACCAATCAACAACAGTTAATATGCCAATGCAAACATCATGAGGTCTTTTCAAGGTTGTAATGGGGCCAAAGTAAGGGTAGGGATACATATATGGTTAAGTGAGCTTATAAATTGAATCTTTAATTAACCCAAGCTTTAACCCAACCTATATATTTTATATAACCTTAGAATTCATACCTAGCTACCCAGAATTCCCTTTTACATTCCATACTCATGTATCAATTTTATCATATGTGCATTGATCTTTGAATTTTTAATTCAACATTGGGGTAATTTTGTCCCCTTATTTATTTATTGATAAATTTTTTTTATTATTTTTTTTATTTTATAGACATAAAAATAAATATAGCTTATCAATTCACATAGATTTTTAATTCTTATAGTTTCACATGAGTATGTATCCAAATTCCCATTGTATTATCATGACACATTCCCTTAATAACTTTTGTTCCCACAAATTCCCATACTTAACTAGCATACACATTTCTATCTTAAGCTAATCAAAGATTCAATTTGGGATATACAATTGTTTTTTTTTTCACTTAAGGCTAGTAATGTGGTAAAATATAGAACAAATGGGATTTAAAGGCTCAAAGTGGTTAACAAAGGTAATTAAAAAGGGTAGGCTTAATTTGGATAAGTGAGTTTAAACAAATAATGGCCTCAATCACATGCAAGCATATAAACATAATAAATATTGGACATATAGGATGAAACAAAATATAGATTACAATCATAGAGAAGTAAACACACAAGAATAAAATAATTATGGTTAAATAATGTAACCATGCATAAAGCCTCAAATCTTCACAGGTTGTATGTTCTTTAGCTCAAAAATCATGTTCCAAATACAGCTTCAAGCAAATTTATCATAAAAGTTTTGATTAAAATTAGTGAAATTTTGTTCCAAAGATATCTTTTTAGAAGAAACTTATTGTCTTTTCAATCAAGTAGAACATGCATGCAACTAACCTATTACTATGCAATTTATCCTATTCTATAAAAGAAAGAAAATCTAACTAAAATATCCTAATTTATTGGTGCTAGGGAAGAGAAATTACCTCCGGAAGTTAGGTACCAACCGACCTCCCCACACTTAAGGCTTTGCACCGTCCTCGGTGCCATCTGTCAGGAACAATGGTGGGCTGGTGGCAGTGTCTCCACAGTCGAGGCCGTCATGGCTCCTTGTGCTGGTGAAGGAAGTGGAGTCCGGGGTGTCTGAGTCTCTGTAATCTCCTCTAAGCAGCTCCCTGAGGTGGTTGAATCGGCGTTGGTTGCGGCGCTCTCGGAGCTTTGCTTTCTTTTCATGTTGGTCCAACCATTTCAGTATTTGATGCAGCAGTTGACTAGTAGATGGTGGAGGAGCTGCAGCATCCTCTGTGGACTGGCTGGTAGTGGCAAGCTGTGGCCTAAGATATCTCCCGTTAGAGACATACTGATCATCCCGTGGAAGAATGGCTTTGGTGTCCCCAGCTCTATAGGATACACCGACTGCTGAGATAAGATCAGAGACCAATGCGGGGAAAGGTAGGTTGCCCGCGATCTGCACATGTTCCATAGCATTCCGGATATGTCTTGGTAAATTGAGAGGCTAGTCTGTGAGGATGCACCATAGTAGAACGGCCATGTCTGCAGTGAAGGAGGACTCATGAGTACTCAGGAAGACATAATGGGACATAATCTGTGCCCATACGTGAGCCTCTAAGGTAAGTGCGGAAGCTGAGATTCCCTTAGGATGGGAATGATGGTATCCGAAGATCCATTTGCTGCCAGATCGAGCGATAACTCTGAGAACAGCGTCCCAGTCAAAGGTGTATGCCTGGCACTTGATTGCGGCTTTCTGAAAAGTGTCCAACCCTTCTGGAGCAGGTGGGAGATCTAAGACTTGCTGTATGGCCTCTTCTGTAATGGGGACTTGCTTCTGGCGTAAATAGACGGACTGCAGAGTCGGCAGGTGGAAGTTGGAGTAGAACTCAACAACCCAAGAAAGATTAACCTATTGTGGCTGTCGCAGTAAGAATCCCCAATGTCTTTGTGCAATTTGTGGCTCAACAAATTCAGCGATAGGAGGCGGAAGGATAAGAAGGTGTTCATTATTGTAATTTCGAGCTGCCAAAATAGGAAACATCTGCTCACAGTAGCGATTTGGGAATCGTGCAGTGTCCTTGGCTGGGAAGGCTCTCTCTTTTTCATCAACCTTGATAATCCTTTTAATTCTTTTTGTTGAGGGTTTGACTGCAGTTGAAGAAGGCTCTGCCACTAATGCTCTCTTCGTTTCTTTCCTTGCTGTGGGTTTAGGGGTAGCTTTCTCTTTGCCTTTCTTGGTGGCCATTCTGAAAAAGGGAAGAGAAAGTAAGTTAAATCCAAAGAATTAAAGCAAGGAAGGGGATGGAGTGAGTGATAAACAGTGCACGGTAAAGAGGAATGAAATAAACACATGGTCATGACAACATGTGAAAAGATCATGAAAGAAAATAGAATAAGTGCACGAAAGGGTGAGTAGATGCAAGATGATTATTGGCATGCCGGCAAGGGCATGAGTAGCATAGATCAAGCATCACTTCGTAACAAACTAATAGGTTTGTATTGGCAATTAAATTTAATTAATAAAATAGTAAAGGAAATTTGTGAAAAACATGCATTGAGTAGTAGAATAGGATAATGTAGAAAAGTGCATGATGTCATACGGGCTTTTTCACAAACACATAGCATGCATATGAAATAAGGTATAGAAAGTATTAAAGTAAACATGCAAGCAACCCTTTTAAGAAAAATAAATAATATATAATTGCCAAACAATTTGCAACAATCCACAAGTATATAATGAGGAATGATGACTCAAATAAATTTCTAGCACCATGTAAAAAGGAAAGAAGAAGAAAGAAAATATGGACAATGAAAAGAAAAAGAAAAGAAAAGAAAATAACATATAAAATAAGAAGAATGATAAAAAAAGAAGGATGGAAGAAGAAAATAAAACCTTGTTAATGGAGGTGTGAGAGAGAGAGAGTGAAAGGTGAAATAGAAGGAAGAAGAGAGAAGGAAGAAATAAGGAGGGAAAAGAAAATTTAGGATTTGGAGGAGAGAAAGATAAGATATTTTGGCAGTTTTGGTTGAGCTGTGCGGCGCAAGCGACGTGGCCGCATGGGGCACGCGTTCGCGTGATTGTGCTCTAATTCAGTTGACGCGGTTGCATCGGTCACGCGGTCGCGTGACCCATGTGATGCTTCTGGCGCGAGTACAGCCTCGTGCCCGCACAACTCTCTGTTCAAATTGATATATTTGCCAAATTTGGGGTGACGCGATCGCATGGGGCATGCGATCGCGTGAGTGGGCTTCAGAAGGGATGACGCGGACGCGTCAGCGACGCAGTCGCGTGATAGGGATGGTGCGTCCAGCACCAATCCAGCACTACTCTCGCATAATATTTTTTTGTGCACACTTTTTTACATCAAAAATAAGGGCACGCGACCGCATGGGGCATGCAGTCGCGTGGGAGGCCATGAATCCCATGTGACGCGGATGCGTCAACGACGCGGTCGCGTGGGACGATTTGTGCCACTGGCACGCCTCCAGCCATGCTCCAGCGAAACTCTCTGTTCATTTTTTTATTTTCTCACCTCTCCTGTCGACGCGGACGCGTCACTGATGCGGTCACGTCGCGTGACTTTCATTTTTTTTTAAAATAAAAGTATGCAAATGCAGATGCATGAAGGTATTGATAAAGAGAGGAGTTATTGACTAGGAAAAACTAAAGATAGAAAGAAAAGAATGATCATACCATGGTGGGTTGTCTCCCACCTAGCACTTTGCTTTAACGTCCGTAAGTTGGACGCTCCACTAGCTCAAACTTCTGCCATGTGGGGATCTTCCAAGAGGAAGATCTCAAGCTCTTTGTTTTTCTGCATCTTCTCTCCATGGTACAGCTTCAGACGTTGTCCATTAACTTTGATAAGTTCAGAGCTTGAAGGGTGGCTTAGGTGATAAACTCCGTATGGTTCGGCCTTCTCTACTCTATATGGACCTTCCCAACTTGATCTCAACTTGCCTGGCATGAGCCTCAGTCGAGATTTGTAAAGGAGGACGAAATCCCCAGGTTGGAACTCTTTTCTCTTGATGTGCTGATCATGTACAGCCTTCATCTTCTCCTTGTATATTCTTGAGTTCTCATAAGCTTCTAGGCGAAGGCTCTCCAGTTCTTGCAGTTGCAACTTCCTTTCAGCTCCGGCTTCCTCAAATCCCATGCTGCACTCCTTGACTGCCCAAAAGGCTCTGTGCTCTACTTCAACTGGGAGATGACAAGCTTTTCCATAAACTAAGCGGAAAGGACTCATCCCAATGGGTGTTTTATATGCTGTCCTGTATGCCCATAGTGCATCTTGTAGCCTGGTGCTCCAGTCTTTTCTATGAGGTTTGACTATCTTCTGCAAGATACGCTTTATCTCTCTGTTTGACACCTCGGCTTGCCCATTGGTCTGAGGATAGTATGTTGTTGCAACCTTATGAATAATCCCATGCTTCTTCATTAATCCTGTTAGTCTCCTGTTACAAAAATAGGTGCCTTGATCGCTCACGATTGCTCGTGGTGATCCAAAGCGGCAAATAATATAGTTTCTCACAAAGGAAACAATGGTGTTAGCATCATCAGTGCGGGTAGGAATTGCTTCCACCCATTTGGAAACATAATCCACAGCTAACAACATATAAAAATAACCATTAGAATTTGGAAACAGACCCATGAAGTCAATGCCCCAAACATCAAAAATTTCACAGAAAAGCATAATTTGTTGAGGCATCTCATCCCTCCTGGATATATTACCAAATTTTTGGCATGGGAGACAAGATTTGCGAAACTCAGCAGCGTCTCTAAAAAGAGTAGGCCACCAGAATCCACAATCTAAGATCTTTCTATCTGTTCTTTGAGGGCCAAAATGTCCCCCACTCTCAGAGGAGTGACAGGCCTCTAAAATGGACTGGAATTCTGATTGAGGCACACAACGTCTAATTACCTGATCAGTGCCCCGTCTCCATAAATATGGGTCATCCCATATATAATATTTAGACTCGCTTTTTAACTTGTCTCTTTGATGCTTAGAAAAGTGTGGAGGAAATGTGCGGCTAACTAGATAATTAGCTACAGGTGCGTACCAAGGTGCTACCTTAGATACTGCTTGCAGGTTATCAAATGGAAAATTATCATCTATAGGAGTAGAATCATCCTTAATGTGCTCAAGGCGACTCAAGTGGTCCACCACTAAATTCTGGTTACCACTCCTATCCTTTATTTCTAAATCAAATTCTTGTAATAGCAGTATCCAATGTATGAGCCTTGGTTTGGACTCCATTTTAGCTAATAGATACTTTAAAGCTGCATGGTCCGAATACACTACTACTCTAGTACCAAGTAAATAAGCTCGGAATTTATCCAGAGCAAAAACAATAGCAAGAAGCTCTTTCTCAGTAGTAGTATAATTCGATTGGGCAGCACCTAAAGTCTTAGACGCATAAGCAATAACAAAAGGATCCTTACCTTCACGCTGAGCCAGCGCTGCTCCTACTGCATGGTTGGAAGCATCGCACATGATTTCAAATGGCTGGCTCCAGTCTAGTCCTCTCACAATTGGGGCTTGAGTCAGGTTGGTCTTCAACTTATCAAACGCTTGTCTGCAATCCTCACTGAACTCGAATTCAATATCCTTCTACAGTAATTTGGATAAGGGAAGTGCTACCTTACTAAAGTCCTTAATAAATCTCCTGTAAAAACCTGCATGGCCAAGGAATGAACAAACTTCCCTCACAGAGGAGGGGTAAGGTACACTAGAAATAACATTCACCTTTGCTGGGTCTACAGAAATGCCAGTATTAGATACAACATGTCCTAGTACAATTCCTTGTTTAACCATAAAATGACATTTTTCAAAATTTAAGACAAGGTTTGTATTGACACATCTATCTAATACTCTAGATAATCCATCTAAGCAAAGGCTAAAAGAATCACCATAAACGCTAAAATCGTCCATAAAAACCTCCATACAGTCCTCAATAAGATCAGAGAAAAGACTCATCATGCACCTCTGGAAAGTAGCTGGTGCATTGCACAAGCCAAAGGGCATTCTCTTGTAAGCATAAGTCCCAAAAGGACATGTAAAAGTAGTCTTTTCCTGATCCTCAGGAGCTATATGAATTTGGAAGTAACCTGTGTAACCATCTAGAAAGTAATAATGTGATTTACCTGACAGGCGATCCAACATTTGGTCAATGAATGGAAGTGGGTAGTGATCCTTACGGGTGGCTTGGTTGAGACGCCTATAATCAATGCAGACTTTCCAAGCGTTCTGTACTCTAGTTGCTATGAGCTCTCCATGCTCATTCTTCACTGTAGTGACTCTAGACTTCTTGGGCACTACTTGTACTGGGCTAACCCATTCACTGTCTAAAATAGGATAAATGATACCTGCTTCCAATAGTCTAGTCACTTCCTTTTTGACAACTTCCAAAATAGTGGGATTCAGTCTTCTTTGGGGTTGGCGGACAGGTCTTGCTCCCTCCTCTAAAAATATTCTATTCTCACATACTTGAGGGTTGATGCCTACTATGTCTGCCAAACTCCACCCAATTGCTTTCTTGTGCTTTCTCAGCACACTAAGTAACTGCTCTTCCTGTTCAGGAGTGAGGTCCTGTGCAATAATAACTGGAAACTTCTGCCCATCTTCAAGATAAGCGTATTTGAGATGTGGAGGGAGAGGTTGCAACTCTATCTTCTGGTCATGGGCAGGCTCTAGATTGTCTAGAGCTTGTGAAAATGCCGAAGTGCCCTTATTGTTAGTTAATAGAGTCCCCACACTTGGACCTTGCTCTGTGTACTATTCTTCCAACTCTTCCTTGTGAATTTCAGGCCATCTATTTCAAAAGAATATGTTCCTGAAAAAGTATCTAATTTGAATTTTGATGTCTTCAGGAATGGTCTGCCAAGTAGGATTGATGATGGCTTATCTGAGTCATTATTGGGGATCTCCAAGATATAGAAATCGGTTGGGAAAGTGAACCCTTTAATGTTCACCAAAACATCTTCAGCAACTCCAGCTACTGTAATAATGCTTTTATCTGCCAACACAAAATGAGCTGCCGACCTTTTTAAGGGAGGGAGCCTTAAAATATCATATACAGATAAAGGCATTATACTAACACATGCTCCCAAATCACACATGCAATCATAAATTACTGCACCACCAATAGTACAACTAACTATACAGGGACCTGGGTCACTACACTTTTCAGGTAATCCTCCCATTAAAGCAGATATGGAACTATCTAAAGGGATAGTTTCTAATTCATTAATTTTGTCTTTATGTATACATAAATTTTTTAGAAACTTTGCATATTTAGGTACCTGTTGAATAATATCAAAAAGGGAAATATTTACCTCAACCTTTTTGAAGATTTCTACCATTTTGGGATCAGGTTCCAACTGCTTCCTGGGCTTCCTTGCAAGTTGTGGAAATGGAATGGGAGTGGTATTTTCTGCAATGTCTGCGCCTTTTGGTGCTTCCTCCTGTGGTTGAGCTTCTTCTTCTTCAGCTATGTCCTATATGTCCTTTTCCTCTTCAACATCTTCTATTTCTACTACCTCTTCAGCTGAGGCGTGTTTTGGTGGGCTTGGCTCCTCCTGATTCCTCTCCCACAATGTGGTTCCGAACTTTAGGGTGATGGCATTAATACCACCCTTTGGGTTGGGTAATGGTTGAGAGGGGAGTCCACCAGAGCTTGAGGACTGGTTGTTGGAGTTGTTCATTGATCCAATCTGTGAGACAAGGGTTTGAAAAGTAGAAGTCAAAACATTCAAAGTAGAAGTAAGGTTGTTTTCCATGGCTTGTTGCCTCCGATCAATGGCTTGTAGTAATTTATCATTAGGAGATGAAGAGGGGTAAGTGATCTGAGAGGTTTGCTGAGGATTTTGAGGCTGTCTGAGATGAGGTGCTCTGTAGGCCTGATTCTGATTCTGCTGCCTGAAGTTGTTATTGTTATTCCACCTCTGATTTCTATTGTTATCTCTACCTCCTCTGTTAGAATTGTCCCTCCAACCCTGGTTAGAATTGTCTCTCCAGCCTTGGTTAGAGTTATCCTGCCATCCTTGGTTATAGTTGCCACCTTGATTGTACCCTTGATTGGGGCGGTCATGAAAGTTATGAGTGGCTGCTACAGTGTTGTCTTCTGGTTGGAGCTGTGGACACTCATCGGTATAGTGACTGTAATCTGTACAGATTCTGCACACTTTTTGTGGAACTAACTGCTGGCTGTGCTGTGGTGGAGAAGGTTGAACTTGCTGAGGTTGTTGTTGATTCAGTTGCATCTGCTTCAGCAAGTTAGTCATTTCACATAAGCTCTGAGCTATAGCAGCATTCTCTTTACTAGTGGATACCTCCGCAACAGCTTTTGACTGACTTTGTCTCTGCCTATAATTCCTAGTAAAGTCGGCTAAGTCTCTGATCAATTGTCATGCTTCGTCCGTAGTCTTGTACTTTTTCATAGAACCATTGCAAGCACCTTCCAGTGTGGTCCTATCTTGAGATTTCAAACCCTGTGTAAAGTAACCGAGCAAAACTATCTTGTCAATCATATGATGGGGACATGCATCTCGAAGAGTATTGAAGCGTTCCAAGTATTCATAGAGGGTCTCAGATTCATCTTGAGCGATCATAGACATGTCTTTCCTCAGTTTATCGGCAACTTCAGCTGGAAAGAATTTATCCAGACACTCTCTCCTAAGTGCATCCCAGTTGGAAACAATTGCTCCGGGTTGAGTGTAGTACCACTCTCTTGCCTTTCCCTCCAGAGAAAACGGGAAGGATTTCAATAGAATAGAGATTTCATCAGTGTCATCACGCTTAACAGTAGAACAAGCGGTCTGGAAATCCCTAAGATGCTTGATAGGCTCTTGAGCAGGTAAGCCATGAAATTTGGGCATCAAGTTGAGTAGTGAAGACTTTATTTCAAAATCTACAGCTACTGCTGGGTGGTGCGCCTGGAATGGTTGGAGCGTAAAATCAGGGGCTCCTTCCTCCTGGATAGTGACTCTTCTGGGCGCTGCCATGTCACCTGCATGTAAATGAACTAGATTAGTAGAGAGGGGGCTTGTTTCTTCCTTAGATGACGGTTCAGGTTCGTCCTCAAAGAGGAATCGCCTACGCCGAGCTTGCCTTATATGTGAAAGAGTTCTTTCAATCTCAGGGTCAAATGCTGGCAAGCTTGGATCAGGAAGTAAACGCGTCATTTAACGAAAGAAACGTACAGTTCATAGTGACAAAAATAAAATAAAATGAAAATAAATAAATTATAATTAATAACTTTAGCACTCTATTGCAACTCCCCGACAACGGCGCCAAAAATTGATGGGACAGAAATTGGTGAATTAAAAATTATTAAAATATATATACGTTGCAAGTATAGTTTTTAACTCACCAGAAATCCACTTATCAATTTAGAAAGGTGTCACATAAATTTAAATTTAAAATACTGGGAGTATGAATCCCAGGTCGTCTCCCAACGAGTTGCAGAAAAGTGTGCTATTTTATTAATCAGATGTTTTCAAAAAGGTTTGAGTTGAGTAAACAGGGAATTAAATTGGAGAATTTGAATAATGTAAATAAAAGCCTTGACTGGGAGTTGATTAGTTGGAAGCCCCATTAATGTTGGGGAACTCTCTAGATTAATTGATAATTAAAGGTTATCCTGTTTAGTTATCTCTTACTAGGTAAGGGAAAGTCAAACAAATTAGAATGCTATGTCCGTTCCCAGGAAGTTTTCAAATGTGTGCGTACGCATAGAGGTGTATGTACACACAGGTAGTAAAACTTTTGACTCTGTTCATCTGCACAAGGCGTGCGAACGCCCTCAACAGAGCGCACCTTCCAACGTGTGCGTGCGCACAGGTTGTAAAACTTCATTGCTTATGTACGCGCACAGGTTGTGCTAGCACTCTAAACAAACAGCCTTCCCCTGTGTGTGCGTATGCACAAGGCTGTGTGTGCACACAGGTTTAAAAATTCACAGGGGTGTGCGTGCGCACAAGACTGTGCGTGCGCATATACCAGAAATCACAAAATTCTGTAACTTTGCAGAATTTCAAATTTTGACACCCAAATTTGAATGATCATAACTTCCTCTACAAAATTTCAATTCTTACAAACTTTAAATCAATTTAAAGAGTTTTCAATGAATTTTAATTTACAGCAAATTTCAACAAAATTTGAAAATTGAGGCTCGAGTTATGATCCGTCAAAGTTCACCAAATATTTGTTTTTACCAAAAACACTAAAAACTCAATTTAACCAACTCTTAATCCAAAAACCAACTCAAACACTTTTCAACCATACCAAAGCAACCTAAAACTCATACCAAGCATTGCTTCAACCATTTTCCCAATCACACAACCTCTTAAACCATTCAACAAGTGTAAATCCAACCTAATTCACATAACATTTTCACCATAAATCAACACAAAACCATAATCCTCAATCAAGATTCTCAATCATCAATAATTTACACAATTCCTACATCAAGAATCCAACATAATCAACTTTAACATAATCCAACTACTCATAGGCATCATCTACCCTATCTCATCATAATTTCACATAATCACAATAATCCAATCGCAACATCAACAAATCATAGTTGTTATTCTTCCACACAATCATCACTATTCAACATCATAATTCAACAACATCATCATAATCTCCATTATCACCAACCGTCAATCCATTAATTAATAGGTCACATATTCATAATTCCAATCCATCATAAACATTGTACATTTATATATTACCATAAATTTTTATAATCCTCACGAGTCATCAATATAATCAATCACCATCAATACTCATGAACACCAATAATTTCCAACTATCATCATCAACCACCATAATCAATAACAACCAACAATAAAAAATCATCATCAATATCCATCTTCCAATCTCAACTTCCACCAACACAACTCATAATAATTATCATCAAACATACATTTATATACAATTAACCATACAATCACACCTTTCAACCTATCTTAAGGTCAACTTGCCTAAGTATCCATGAATATTATATATTACATAGAAGAGACAAAAACCATACCTTGGCCGGTCCCCAAAAAGCACACCACACCAAGATTAGAGTCCAACAAGCTTTCAATCTCACCAACAAGCCACCAAAGCTCAAACTAACATCATATATATACCAAGATCAAAACATAATATACACAAAACAACTAAACACAAAGGTTTAGTAAAACCATACCTTAACCAATGAGATTAGGAATAAATTTTAACAATTACCCGCTACTAGAGATCACCTAAACAAGCAAAATCACAAAATCTACTCAAAACCATGACCCCCAAAACACAGAATTCTAGGGCTGAAAATTAGGGATTGAGATGCAATTTCTTACCATATTTGCTTAGATAGAATCGAAGAACTCGATTAGAGCTTCATGTGGTTGCAAACGGCTCATCAATCGGAGGTCCGTAACTCATGTTATGGCTCCCGGAAGGTGATGATGAATAGTACCACCACCTCCTCTCTCTCAATCCGCGCCTCTCCCTCTCTTTGGGCTGGAAAATGAGCTCAAAGCTCATTTAATGAGCTTATATATGTTGGCCCGGTTTGGGCCGGTTCAATCCGTTAGCGTTTTTTGTCCGTTTGGCCCACTTTGGGCCAAAACCTTTAAAATTAGTGTCCGGTTTTTTATTCTAAATTATTTTTATCATTTCAAAATAATAAATCAATTTTTCAAAATCTTATTTTACAAAATACGCAGTACTGGACAGACTAGAGCCGGTACTGCCAACTTAAAGTGCTAGTACACATTTTTACAAAATCTTTTCGAAAAAAGATACATTTTCCAACTCAGAAAAATTCATTGAAATCAAATTTCACCTTTTATTTTCAAATTAAAACTTCTAAATTTTGAATCTATTCCGGGCACTAAAATTATTTTATTAAAATGGTTTTACGTGAAAACTCCGATTCTTACATCTCCTAATAAAATTTTCGCCCTCGAAAATTTGAATCACGCGATATATTTATTTATTCTCCACGAAGCATTTTACTATCAACATTATCAACCCAAAAAGTTGCCAAAGCATCTCATTTATCATCATCCTACCATGTCAAAGTTCTCTTTCGACTTCCGCTGCATCACTCTGATTATCGTCACTAAGAATCCAAAAATTTTTCTTAAACCAAATACCGATTTTGTGATATTTTTCAAAACCTTTAAAACAAGTTCAATCCAAATGAGTTCATTGTTAAAACCTTCTCAAAAGAGTCAAAGATAATTTATTTGTAAATCAATCACTTTGAAGCATGATTTTTCCAAATTCATTAAAATCCTTAAATCATTATCTTTCAATTTGAATCCCTTTTGATAAGTTAACTTACAAACCAAAATCACGGGCTAACAAAATCATAAAACTCACTTTCCTTTTTAAAACGTATCATTTGATCAAAAAATTCTAACTAAGTTTCAAAACCAAATTATTTAAACCAAAGTTCCGAACCAAATTTAAAAATCATTCTAAGCTTTAAAACCTTTTAAACACGAATGGCGATATTATATACTATGAAAATAAGTTAAGGTTTGGTTACCGGCTTCATAATTACCTCAACCCCATTGTTGTGATCGGCCCGCCTCATGTGTTTGTCGGTGTGGACAGTCTCTAACCAAATGTCCCGGTGTGCCACACTTGTAACATATTTTCATAACCAACTGGCATGGCTTATTCGGATGCTATTTCCTACACTCCTGACATTTCATATCCGGGGAGTAAGCCCTTGACCGCTTCCCTTCACTATTTCTCTTGAAGTTTTGTCCCCTTGGTCCAAGGTAATCGTCACGTTCCCTACTAGAGTTTCCTCCATGAGTGTCCCTTGACGAGGCTAAAATCTGTGCATATTCCTCAACAACTCTCGCCTTGTTCACCAGATCAGAGAAATTCTGAATCTCCAAAGGAGCCACAGCAGTCATGAAGTTATCCTTCAAGCCCCTTTGATACTTGATGCACTTCCAACTTTCATAGGTCTTCGGGACACCCTGACACGCCCTAGAGAACCTACAGAGCTCCTCAAATTGGCTAGTATAGTCTGCCACAGACAAGGAACTTTGCTTCAGCTGCATAAGTTCTGTCTCCTTCGCTTCCCTTGCAGATTCAGGAAAGTACTTCTTGTAGAAGGCCGTTTGGAATACATCCCAAGAAACATCGGCATTCTGAAGCTGTAGCAAGCAACACTCTCCTTGCCACCAATGCTAAGCCTCTCCCAAAAGCTGATATGCAACAAACTCTACATATTGGTTGTTCGGTACATGCTGTGCTTGCAACGCGCGCTCCATGGCCTGGAACCAGTTATTCGCTTCTGTAGGGTTGGTTGAACCTCTGAAAGTCGGTGGGTGAACTTTCAGAAACATAGCCAAGGTTATTGGAGCACCTCCCAAGTCATCACCATTTCCATTTCCATTTTTGTTTTCATTTCCGTTACCATTCCCGTTTCCCACCAGTTAACCCAGCCTCTGCACAGCTTGCAAAGTCGCAGCAGCATTCGCTTCCATGGTATTCACAAGATTAGCCATTGGCACCAAGAACTCGGCATGGTTATCGGCCAGTTGCTCATTTCTACTTTCTCTTCATGAACGTGTATGACCTCGTCTGCGAGTAGCCATTAGGGTTCCTATCTACACCAAACATTCGATATCAAGGTGATCAGTCTTAATATCAAAAGCCTAGTGCTTTAATTATCCCAAAAAGGCACTCACAAACAAGCACGCTATGAAATATCAAGTAGATAACCTAGATAGCATGAAAGAAAAATAACCCAAAGTATGCAATGAAGCACAATCAGTCCATTCCTCAGATTCACGAGGACGAACTGCCCTGATACCACTAAATGTAACACCCTAATTACCCTAACTCTTACCGCATGCCATAAAGCCAAGGTTAATCAAAGGATACGACAATTCTAAGGCTCATACATAAATACATATATAGAAGGAATAATAATTTTAGAAGCTCGATAAAGAAAATAACTCAAAAACAGGATTTGAAAAGCGCAAAACGTACTCACGAAGCTACTAACTTAATGCATAAGATATAGATATAATATAGCAAAATATAAAAGTATAACAGCATAAGAATCTAGCCACAGCTCACGGAGTTTAAGCTGGCTAGCAATATACAGACAATACAGAAATCTGAAAATTTAAAACAGCTTACGCAAGTTTTTCCTCTCAAAGTAAGCCTCTAGGCAAAAGTAAAAGCAAAAGTGAGAGTACAAACAAAATAACCCTACTAGCAACAAAATAGAATAAGATCCTCCGCTCTGCTACTATCAAACAACTCACTGAGATGGGTTCCGACCTACATCTGAAAAACAACAACAACGTATAGAATGAGAACCGGAGGTTCTCAGTATGGTAACAGTACCCAGTAATGTAAGATGTAAGACCCCGGGACGCCAGAGACAATCCAAGAGTTTCATACCACATAGATATTCTAGCTTAAACGAAATAAAGAACTTAAACCGTAACCAATAAATAAAGGTATATAAACTTAGGGGATTTCTATCTAAAACTAGCCACCGCTGTCCAACAGCCTTTACCAACCTACCCTCCGTGCGATCCCATCGCCGCCGCCTACCAAACCTCCTCAACGCCAAACAACCACAGATAATGCAAGCAAGGAAAGCACAGATAGTATTCATATATATAACAAGTAATTCCAGAAGCAAGTAGACATGTTATACAATTAGGCAAGCTCAAGTAAACAAAGCAAACAAGCATATAAAAGATGCATATGATGAATGTCTGTCCTATCGGCTATGATGTCACATGTCAGTTATTGTGCCAAACCCAATAGAAAATCCAGACGGCAACTCCCGGATTAGTCTCTCTGTTGCGCATACTTAGGAGGAATAATTCCGAGGGATAAGTACCCTACCACCTTCTCCTTTCAGAGGGAAACATTCCGAGGGAGAGTGCCCTACCACCTTCCTCTGGATACCGCATCATTCCGTGGGTTAGTCCCCTACCACCTTGCAACCAAAGAGAAATCCATGCTCAGGAGGAAAATTCCGAGGGAGAGTGCCTTACCACCTTCTCCTTTCAGAGGGAAACGTTCCGAGGGAGAGTGCCCTACCACCGTCCTTGACGTACGGATTTTTGCTAGTAAAGAATTTTACAAATAATGTCTCGTTGATAGTATAGCTTCTTAACCAAAAAACAATCCTTTCGTACAAAAAATCTGGTTGTCATAAGTAACAAACCCCTTAAAATTGATAACCGAAGTATTCAAACCTCGGGTCGTCTCTCAAGGAATTGCAGGGAAGTGTGCTTACAGTTGGTTATGGAAAAGTGTGCTTTGGGGTTTTTGAAATAAGGAGCAAGGGAAGTAAATGGTAAAAGAAGTAGACTAATAACTAGAAAAGCTCTTGGCGAGGTATGAGAACTGGATGTCCTATCCTAGTTATCCTTATCAATTGTGATGAGAATTGGCTTTTGCTCCCACTTGGTCAACCTTTAACTATGAAGGTATGTTAAGTGGATAAATCAATTTGATTCCTCAGGTCCTAGTCAATTCCTAAGAAAAGACTAGAGTTAGGGGAATTCAAATCAATCAGCAAAGATTTCCAATTTTCAATCAACAAGGAGTTTGATAACTCAAGTGTCTCCAATTACTCAACCAAAGCAAAGGGGAAAAAATCCAAATTATTTATATCATAAAAAGAAAGCAATCATAAATATGAAATACCGCAAATTACATTAAATAAAGAAATCAAATCTAACATGGAGTTCATAAACAAATAAAAGAGAAACTAAACTAAAAGAACATTGAACCTGGAATTGTGAATAATGAAGAAGAAGAAATCTTAATTCTAAAACCTAAGAGAGATGAGAGAGCCTCTCTCTCTAAAAAAAACTATATCTAAAACTAAAATTGTGAATAATGAATGTTGTATGATGAATGAATTGATTCTCCCACTTTATAGCCTCTAATCTGTGTCAATTCTGCAGATCGCAAATGTCACGCGTACGCGTCAGTCACGCGTTCGCGTCGCTAGTCGTTTTGGCGTGTCATGCGTTCGCGTCATATTGCAAAACTCCAATCCACGTGTACGCGTCACTGCAATTTTCTCCGAGTCACATGCACGCATGAGCCATGCGTGCGTGTTGCTGCTTGCTGGTTATCTCCTTAGTTTCTTGTGTTTCTTCCATTTTTTGCAAGCTTCCTCTCCATCCTCTAAGCCATTCCTGCCCTGTAATCTCTGAAAACACTTAACACACGGATCAGGACATCGAATGGTAATAAGAAAGGATTTAAACATAGCAAATTTAAGGCCAAAGAACTATATTTTCAATCATAGCACAAAGTCAGCAAGGAAAGTGTAAAACATGCGATTTCTATGAATAAGTGTGAGATTAGTGAATAAAATCCACTCAATTAAGCAAAAGATGTACCATGAAATAGTGGTGCATCAATCCTCTCGAGCAATAATATGAGTGAGAAGCCCAGCTTCAAGCCTCACATCCAAACGAAGGCGGGAGACTGCCACAGCACCTACGACGGATAACAATGCATATCATAATCATGTATTCAATCTCAAAGGCCATTCCTCAAAGCACACCTCCACTCATACTCATTCCATCAACCATAATCATTCATTTCCAAGTTTCAACTCAAAACAACCATCATCAATTCATAACTTTCCATTCCAAACTCACAAGTTCGTTAATTTTTTCAATTCATAGATCTTTCTTCTTTCGCACTCCACCAAACCCATCATCAGTACACTAGAAACCTAAACCTCCATTCTCGAACTTTTCAAAATAATACCCAACCAAACCTCCTAGGACCTTTCCCAAGTTTTAATGCCTAAAAATAAGCCCAAGAGTCTTAAAATGGTGTCACAGAAGCTTACAATCTTGTTGAGAAGGTGAAATAGTTGAAAACAAAACTTAAGTTCCAAAAATAGGGCATGTGAGTACGCACAGGGGAGTGCGCACGCACGCCCAGGAAGTTTTCAAATGTGTGCGTACGCATAGAGGTGTGCGTATGCACAGGTTGTAAAATTTTTGACTCTGTTCATCCGCACAAGGCATGCGAACGCCATCAACAGAGTGCACCTTCCAACGTGTGCATGCGCACAGGGCTGTGCGTGCACACAGATTGTAAAACTTCATCGGTTATGTACGCACACAGGTTGTGCTAGCGGTATAAACAGACAGCCTTCCCCTGTGTGTGCGTACGCACAAGGCTGTGCGTGCGCACAGGATTAAAAATTCACAGGGGTGTGCGTGCGCACAAGGCTATGCGTGCGCACATACCAAAATTACAAAATTCTGCAACATTAAAGAATTTCAAATTTTGACACCCAACTTTGAATGATCATAACTACCTCTACAAAATTCCAATTCTTACAAACTTTATATCAATTTAAGGAGTTTTTAATGAACTTTAATTTAAAGCATTTCAATAAAATTTGAAAACAGAGGCTCGAGTTATCATCTGTCAAAGTTCACCAAAAATCTGTTTTTACCAAAAACACTAAAAACTCAATTTAACCAGCTCTCAATCCAAAAACCAACTCAAACACTTTTCAACCATACCAAAGCAACCCAAAATTCATACCAAGCATTGCTTCAACTATTTTCCCAATCACACAACCTCTTAAACCATTCAACAAGTCTAAATCCAACCTAATTCACATAACATTTTCACCATAAATCAACATAAAACCATAATCCTCAATCAAGATTCTCAATAATCAACAATTTACACAATTCCTACATCAAGAATCCAACATAATCAACTTTAACAAAATCCCACTACTCATAGGCATCATCTACCTTATCTCCTCATAATTCAACATAATCACAATAATCCAATCGCAACATCAACAAATCATAGTTGTTATTCTTCCACACAATCATTACTATTCAACATCATAATTCAACAACATCATCATAATCTCCATTATCACCAACCATCTATTCATCAATTAATAGGTCACATATTCATAATTCCAATCCATCATAAACATTGTACATTTACATATTACCATGAATTTTCATAATCCTCATGAGTCATCAATACAATCAATCACCATCAATACTCATCAACACCAATAATTTCCAACCATCATCATCAACCACCATAATCAATAACAACCAACAATAAAAAATCATCATCAATACCCATCTTCCAATCTTAACATTCACCAACACAGCTCATCAATAATCATCATCAAACATACATTTATATACAATTATCCATACAATCACACCTTTCACTTTATCTTAAGGTCAACTAGCCTAAGTGTCCATGAATATTACATATTACATAAAGGAGACTGAAACTATACCTTGGCCACTCCCCAAAAAGCACACCGCACCAAGATTGGAGTCCAACAAGCTTTCAATCTCACCAACAAGCCACCAAATCTCAAACTAACATCATATATATACCAAGATCAAAACCTAAGATAAACAAAATAACTAAACACAAGGGTTTAGTAAAACCTTACCTTAACCAACGAGATTAGGGGTAAAATTCAACAATTACCCACTACTAGAGATCACCTAAACAAGCAAAATCACAAAATCTACTCAAAATTATGACCCCAAAAATGTAGAATTATAGGGATGAAAACTGGGGACTGAGATTCAATTTCTTACCAAGATTTCTTAGATAGAATCGAAGAACTCGAGGAGAGCTTCGTGTGGCTGCAAACGGCTCATCAATCGGAGGTCCGTAGCTCAAGTTATGGCTCTCGGAAGGTGATGATGAATAGTACCACCACCTCCTCTCTCTCAATCTGCGCCTCTCCCTCTCTTTGGGCTGGAAAAATGAGCTCAAAGCTCATTTAATGAGCTTATATATGTTGGGCCTAGGGCCAGAACCAACCCGTTAGCATTTTTTGTCTGTTTGGCCCACTTTAGGCCAAAACCTTTAAAATTAGCGTCCAGTTTTCGACTCTAAATTATTTTTATCATTTCAAAATAATAAATCAATTTTTCAAAATCTTATTTTCCAAAATACATGGTACTAGACGAACTAGAGCCGGTATTGCCAGCTTAAAGTGCCAGTACACATTTTTACAAAATCTTTTCGAAAAAGATACATTTTCCAAATCAGAAAAATTCATTGAAATCAAATTTCACCCTTTTATTTTCAAATTAAAATTTCTAAATTTTGAATCTATTCTGGGCACTAAAATTATTTTATTAAAACGGTTTTACGTGAAAACTCCGATTCTTACAGAATACATATAGGAGAAATTCAACCTAGGAGTGTTGAACCAGAAACAGAGTATGGTAGTGGAACTAGAGTGGAAGGGCAGACTCAACCAAACGCAAGACACAACAATGTATAGCGAGCTCAAATTGGGGAGGAGGGAGCATCACACGGCCTAGGAGGAATTTGCAATGATCTTAAAAACAAGGTGGATGGCACCGATGGAGAAGGAGCGCAGATTCCTCAACAAATGGGAATCGAGGCAGCATCCAGTGAAGGAAATACCCATGAAGCAATGCCTCCAGTCTCGGTCGGGTGTGCGGAGGTTGAGGCGGCATCGGGCTCTTCCCAAGGGCAACGTTTGGCGAAGACGACAACTCCATCAGAGGGCTTCACCGACATGCGGAGGATTGAAGGTCGGACAAGTCGTGGTACACTGCAACCTCCGGTGACGACGGCGGTGGCTAATGATACCGAGATGGAGGCACGAGGTGATGCGCTACGTCAACAACCACTATACACGGTCTTGGGTTGCAGCGGAATGAAGGTTCACAGCGATGTAACTGCTCAGATGGGTTGGGGGAGCGTTTTTAGGGCGGGTTTGTGGGTAAGGATTCGTGGGTCGAGTTTCTATCTTGTTTGTTGGGCTTAACAGCCCTTGACAAAAAAAAAATGCCATAATATATTAATTCGGACACCATAATATATTAATTTTTGGAACAATTATCTTCTGTCATTGTTGTTCTTTATTATTATTATTAACTCATAAATGTTACTTTTTATTATTCTTTTTTATTCCATAATATATAATATGTAAACAATTTTGTATGTATTAAAATATTAAATTAAATATATTACTTATTTTAATATAATTTGCTTGAGTACTAATTAAATAAATTGGGTCTTTAAATTTTTGTCTAATCAAAAGTTTCAACGATTTATTATTTAATTTCAAAATTTCTTTATATGAGATTATGAAATTTTAGTTGATATTATATTGTTAATTATGTATTATTATATTATAATACAGTTATTTTGATTGAATTACGGTTGAACTAATTATATTTTTAAACTAATAAATTAATAATTTAAGTGGTTCAATGATCGATTCGATTTTTAAAACCTTATAAATTATTGACTACTAGCAAGATACCGCGCATAGCATGGGAAGAGAAATAAATAGAATGATTACGTAAAAGTAAAGCGTAGTTTGAAAGATAATTATCCTTGAAGAGAAAAATGAAAATTGCTGAAGCTTAGTTTTGTAAAAATATTATTAACATTCAAAAATTGATTAGTTAGCTTAATAAGATATTTGTATTTCTATTGGGATATAAATAAGAGAAATTATATTAACTGGATATAAGTGAAATATATTGTCTGTACTAATTTAGAATTTAATTTTGATGCACTATCAGTGTAAAGTAGTTTTACACGTGCATCGAATTATATAATGCCACATCAACAAAAATAACTATCTTTCACATTGACCGCATGTATGGTCATCCAAAAGAACGGATATGATTGCACGACTGTGTAAAACGTTTTACACTGTCAGTGCATCAAAATTAAATTTATTAATTTAATGTAATACATATGAATCTATTTTAGAGTTACTTTCAATTTAAACTAAGAATTCATATATGATTAGGCTAGAAATTCTATTATTAATTTTCCGTTTTAGTTTTTTAGATTATTAATTTTGTTGATTGGTTTTCCTTAATGCACCATCGCAGCATCACTTGTATTTTCTGCATTGCCTTTCTTTACATTTTTTGTCTTCTATTAAAAACGTTATTACTATATGGTAATACTTAATGATATGGTTGTATTTATATCTTTTGTATTATACATTTTTTGTTATATAAACACCTGTTTCTTTGTGTAATTTTCATGGTTTTTAAGAGTAATAATAGGTAGTACATAATAGGTTTAAGTTTCATTCTAATTTTTTTTCGAGATTTAAATGTGTGACCCAGTTTATTCTTTTGAAGTGAAATCTATGAAATTTGACACGTGAAAAATAAATCTTTTTGAAAAATAATATTTAATTGTTGAACAATTTTGAGATATAAAAATCATGTATGCATTATTAAAGTTGGACCAATGTAAATTGAGAAAACATAAGTTTTTTTATAAACCAAAATGGATGTGCATACATGAGATAATAATTAAGAAATAAGTAATGTTGAAAGCTTTGTCATACATTTCTAAAGACTTCTGGGTAAACAATATTTTTTGTTTTGCCAGTATTTTCATCATGAGCAATTAGAATTTTCAATCTTTTTTGTTAGTGACCCTTGAAATGAAAACACATAGTTGGCTATGCGTGAAAACAAGTTTTTTCAGTAGCAATCCAATGTGGTCTAATGATTGTCCTTGAGTTTTGTTTATGGTCATTGCATAAGATAGCATGAGGGAATTGTCTCCTTTGGAATCTAAATGGTAGCCTCGCATTTGATGGTGTGAGTGTCATTCTAAGAATAAAGACCTTATCAACACAGTTGTCAGAATTTAATAATCTTGCCTCGATAACTTTATCTCTAAGTCTTGTAATTACCAATCTAGTACCATTGCAAAACCTTGAAGATCGATTGATATTTCTAATAAGCATGACAGGACAACCAACCTTTAGCTTCAATTTATGATTTGGAACCCCATAACATTCAATTATTGCTAAATATTCCGGTGTGTGCATGCTTTCAATTTCATTGCTACCTCCTTCGAACAAACATTTATCGAAACTAACATAAGTCTTGCATGCATGGTTGTTTAGTTCGGTCATGTAATCATTCACTTCATCTACCACATTAATTGTAGGAGCTAAAATAGTTCGACCTTTCAAGTGGCCTTTGTTATCCATGTCAGCAATGTAATCAGAATAAATTGCTTTAACGATTACTTGAATTGGATCATTATAATAGGTGATATGGAATTTAGGAGGTATGCTAATCAAATTGCACTTGTCACTCATTCCTTCCGATATTCCATTGCCGACCTGAAGAATCCATCTGGAAAATTGCTTCAAATCTTGTATGCCATTATCTGCAGCCATAGATTGCAGCTGTATGTTTATGGTCAGCTTTAATATTTCACAATGTTGCCATAGATATGATGAATTCAAAGACGCATTCACAATGTCTTGTCTCGTTCCCTTTGGAATCACTGGCAAGATTTGCCTAAAATCTCTACTGAAGACTATCGTTTTCTCTTCAAACGGCATCTCTAGGCTTTCATCATGTTTGAACTTCATCAAATCTTTCATTGTCTTATCCAGTGTTTCGAAACAAAATTTGCTCATCATAGGAGCTTCGTTCCAGATTATTAGCTTTGCTCTTACAATAAACTTTGCCAATGGACTTCCCTGCTTGATATTGCAAATAGAGAATTCATCTGGGGTTAATGGTATGGCAAATGTAGAATGCGCAGTACGACTTCCAGGTAACAATAGAGAGGCAATACCGCTAGATGCAACAGTTATGACTATCTGTCCCTTTGATCTTAAAGTTGAAGCTAAAGTTTTCCAAAGGAAAGTTTTTCCTGTACCTCCATGGCCATACAAAAAAAATACATCCATTTTGACTTTCTACAGTGTTCACGATCTTATCATATACTCTCCTTTACTCTGTAGTTAATTTGGACAGGCGTTAAATGTGTTGCCTTTGTAATTTAACACAATCATAATTTAACTCATAGAAGATCATCTTGTTTCATGTTCTAAGATGTGGTCAGTATCCCCTGATGGAAATGGCATTGTTGGATAATCCTACAATGTTTTGGCGTTACTATTCAAGATTTGTTCAATCTCAATCAAAGTTAGGTCCTTTAATTCTTCATCGCTGAACAGCAAATCTAAAATGTTGACAAAGTAAAAACATTAGTTGCTATAATTATGGAAAATATATGGTAGATGAAAAAATTACTATGAAAACATGTAAACAATAACATTTTAAAGATATAAAATTTAATAAAAAGGTTTATCATTGGAGTTCTCTGCTTACCAGATAGCCCAAACATGGCTCTGTGATTATGCAAAATCCCATCACATAATAAGATGTTAGTTTCTTCCCATACAGCTTCAGGGTGCACCATTGAGTTAGACCACAATTGAATCACAAATTAGTTTTGCAAATAATGACTTAAGCCCCAATGACTTGCTTCCTTAATGGCATCAATATATTCTTTGTCGTCATCAAGCAGCCCACGTGCATAGCATGCATCTCGGAATGATGAGTAGATAACACCATTGTAGGTTCGAATATATGCATAGCTTGTTGGTCCCTTTACAATATTTAACAACATCCTTAAGTAATATAGCTCACCAGATGAGGGTGGAACGAAGATCATCCTTCCAATGACTTGATGACATTTCCGAGGTTCCCAAGCTCGAGGTGAAGGTTTTCAAGCAAACTTTGCTGGAAACCCAGTGTATGTTAATTCTCTAGCTTTCGAATATTTTTTGTTAGCTACAAACTAAGCTAGAAACATGGACTCTTTTACAGTGTCCTTCACAAGAACTTCAACTAATGATTCATTATCTGTAAATACAACAGGTTGTTGATCTGGTAAATGAAAACTCAACCTCTCAATAGATGGATTTCTATAATGAAGGTTATAGAAAAATATCCTCCAAGAAGCTTGCAAGGAGATATATATCGACAATCATAAAACATTTTCACTTCATCAACCTTCGTACTTGAATTGTCACTGGTGGAGTTTTTGTAAAAAGAGGCTGTGACACGATCACTCCCTTTGTTTACATATTTGAACAAATACTTGATAGATCTTGATTGGTTACACCATTCCACATTAATGTGAGCACGGTATTTTAGTAACAACAATCTATTATGTGGCACGACATATCTATTGTCAAGATGAATTCCAGACACTTCCACTGTGCGTCAATTATCTCGATGCCTATAAACCGAGTAACTATCTTCGTCAACTGTAATAAGTTTGTTGAACTTTGGTGCACGAAATTGTGATCAATACTTTTCGCAACTCAAATAATCCCCGGTGATGAAACCAAAAACTTGGTGTTCAATACCATGGCATAAACACAACTTCGCACAACTAACCAGCAAGTGTACTGGGTCGTCCAAGTAATAAACCTTACGCGAGTAAGGGTCGATCCCACAGAGATTGTTGGTATGAAGCAAGCTATGGTCACCTTGTAAATCTTAGTCAGGCAAACTCAAATGGGTATGGTGATAAACGCATAAAACATAAAGATAAAGATAGAGATACTTATGTAATTCATTGGTAGGAATTTCAGATAAGCGTATGAAGATGCCTTCCCTTCCGTCTCTCTGCTTTCCTACTATCTTCATCCAATCCTTCTTACTCCTTTCCATGGCAAGCTTAAGCAAGGGTTTCACCGTTGTCAGTGGCTACCTCCCATCCTCTCAGTGGAAATGTTCAACGCACCCTGTCACAGCATGGCTATCCATCTGTCGGTTCTCGATCAGGCCGGAATAGAATCCAGTGATTCTTTTGCGTCTGTCACTAACGCCCCGTGACAAACCCCATTTGTACGGTTTATCTTGTATTGATTTTAGGGGATTTTATAACCTTTTACCCACATTTATTCAATGAAATAGCATAGTTTTGTGATTGTCTCCTAATTTGTGCTTAGATGTGAAAACATGCTTTCTAGACCTTAAATTAGCTAAATTCAATTCACCTTTGATTCCACTAGATGCCTTGATATGTTTGTTAGTGATTTCAGATTGAAAAGGCTAGGAATGGATCAAAGGAGTGAAGAGGAAAGCATGCAAAGTGGAGAAATCATGAAAAGTCAAAGAAGTTGAACTTGCCCATGGACGCGCGCGCGCACCTGCGAATCACCCCATGGACGCGTACGCGTGCTGTGCGCGTACGCGTCGGTGCCGTTTTATGATTTTTTTTAATGAAAACGTGGCCAACGAATTCTGAAGGGTTGTGGGGCCCAATTGCAACCAACTTTGGCGCCAAAGATGCTATTTAAAGCCAAGGATTGAAGAGCAAAGGGGATTCCAATCATTACACACTCATTAGGATTAGTTAGAAGTAGTTTCTAGAGAGAGAAGCTCTCTCTTCTCTCTAGAATTAGGATTAGGATTAGGTTTAGTTCTTAGATCTAGATTTAGATTCATCTTCTTCTACTTCTATCTTCTAAATTCTTTGTTGCTACATTCATCTTCTTCTATTCTTTTGTTGTAATTTCCTTTATGTTGTTCTTATGTTTTGTTGTAGATCTACTATTGTTCCTTCCATTTTCTTTCAATTCTATAAGAGGTAATTCATAATAATTGTTCTTCTTTGCTTTTCTATTGTTGATCTCTTGCCTTTGTAGTTAGATCTCTCTTTAATTCTTGCAATTTATGTTGTTTACTTTTATTGCCTTTTATGTGTTTGTTGAAATGCCTCTTCTAGATATAGTATAGATTTTGTTCCTCTTGGACTAGGTAGAGTAATTAGTGACACTTGAGTTATCTAATTCCTTTGTTGATTGGTAATTGGAGAAATTGCTAATTGGTTTGGAGTGCACTAAAGCAAGTCTTTCCTTGGGAGTTGGCTAGGACTTGTGGCTCAAGTCAATTCATCCACTTGACTTTCCTTTATTAGCAAGGGTTAACTAAGTGGTAGCAATGAATAATTCTCATCACAATTGAGAAGGATAACTAGGATAGAACTTCTAGTTCTCATACCTTACCAAGAGCCTTTTAAAGTTGTTAGTTTATTTTCATTGCCATTTACTTTCATGTCTCTTATCCAAAACCCCAAAATAACTCAAACCAATAACAAGACACTTTATTGTAATTCCTAGGGAGAACGACCCGAGGTTTGAATACTTCGGTTTATAAATTTTAGGGGTTTGTACTAGTGACAAACAACTTTTTGTATGAAAGGATTATTGATTGGTTTAGAAACTATACTTGCAACGAGAATTCATTTGTGAAATTCTATACCATCAAAAATTCGTTCGTCACCCCGCCCTCAGGAGTTTGAAGCACGTCACAGTCATTCAATCATTGAATCCTACTCAGAATACCACAGACAAGGTTAGACCTTCCGGATTCTCTTGAATGCCGCCATCAGTTCTAGCCTATACCACGAAGACTCTGATCTCACGAAATGGCTGGCTCGGTTGTCAGGCGAGCACTCGGTTGTCAGGCGATCAACCATGCATCGTGTATCATGAATCCAAGAGATATTCACCCAATCGAAGGTAGAACGGAGGTGGTTGTCAGTCACACGTTCATAGGTGAGAATGATGATGAGTGTCACGGATCATCACATTCATCAAGTTGAAGAACAAGTGATATCTTAGAACAAGAACAAGCGGAATTGAATAGAAGAACAATAGTAATTGCATTAATACTCGAGGTACAGCAGAGCTCCACACCTTAATCTATGGTGTGTAGAAACTCCACCGTTGAAAATACATAAGAACAAGGTCTAGGCATGGCCGTGAGGCCAGCCTCCCAATGATCTAAGAACTAGATGTCCAAAGATGATCTAGAGATCTAAAGTGATCCAAAGATGAAAATACAATAGTAAAAGGTCCTACTTATAGAGAACTAGTAGCCTAGGGTGTACAGAGATGAGTAAATGACATAAAAATCCACTTCCGGGCCCACTTGGTGTGTGCTTGGGCTGAGCATTGAAGCATTTTCGTGTAGAGACTCCTCTTGGAGTTAAACGCCAACTTTGGTGCCAGTTTGGGCGTTTAACTCCCATTCTTGTGCCAGTTCCGGCGTTTAACGCTGGGAATTCTGAGGGTGACTTTGAACGCCGGTTTAGGCCATCAAATCTTGGGCAAAGTATAGACTATCATATATTGCTGGAAAGCCCAGGATGTCTACTCTCCAGAAAATCCACTTCGAGTGCAGGGAGGTCAGAATCCAACAGCATCTGCAGTCCTTTTTAGTCTCTGAATCAGATTTTTGCTCAGGTCCCTCAATTTCAGCCAGAAAATACCTGAAATCACAGAAAAACACACAAACTCATAGTAAAGTCCAGAAAAGTGAATTTTAACTAAAAACTAATAAAAATATACTAAAAACTAACTAGATCATACTAAAAACATACTAAAAACAATGCCAAAAAGCGTACAAATTATCCGCTCATCACAACACCAAACTTAAATTGTTGCTTGTCCTCAAGCAACTGAAAATCAAATAAGATAAAAAGAAGAGAATATGCAATGAATTCCAAAAACATCTATGAAGATCAGTATTAATTAGATGAGCGGGGCTTTTAGCTTTTTGCCTCTGAATAGTTTTGGCATCTCACTCTATCCTTTGAAATTCAGAATGATTGGCTTCTTTAGGAACTTAGAATCCAGATAGTGTTATTGATTCTCCTAGTTAAGTATGATGATTCTTGAACACAGCTACTTATTGAGTCTTGGCCATGGCCCAAAGCACTCTGTCTTCCAGTATTACCACCGAATACATACATGCCACAGACACATAATTGGGTGAACCTTTTCAGATTGTGACTCAGCTTTGCTAGAGTCCCCAATTAGAGGTGTCCAGGGTTCTTAAGCACACTCTTTTTGCCTTGGATCACAACTTTATTTCTTTCTTTTTCTTTCTTTTTCGTTTTCTCTTTTTTTTTTCGAAATTTTTTTTATATATTCACTGCTTTTTCTTGCTTCAAGAATCATTTTTATGATTTTTCAGATCCTCAGTAACATGTCTCCTTTTTCATCATTCTTTCAAGAGCCAACATTCATGAACCACAAATTCAAAAGACATATGCACTGTTTAAGCATACATTCAGAAAACAAAAGTATTGCCACCACATCAAAATAATTAAACTGTTATAAAATTCAAAATTCATGCAATTCTTTTCTTTTTCAATTAAGAACATTTTTCATTCAAGAAAGGTGATGGATTCATAGGACATTCATAACTTTAAGGCATAGACACTAAGACACTAATGATCACAAGACACAAACATAGACAAACATAAGCATAATTTTCGAAAAACAGAGAAATAAAGAACAAGGAAATTAAAGAACGGGTCCACCTTAGTGATGACGGCTCTTTCTTCCTCTTGAAGATCCTATGGAGTGCTTGAGCTCCTCAATGTCTCTTCCTTGTCTTTGTTGCTCCTCTCTCATGATTCTTTGATCTTCTCTAATTTCATGGAGGATGATAGAGTGTTCTTGGTGCTCCACCCTTAGTTGTCCCATGTTGGAACTCAATTCTCCTAGGGAGGTGTTTAGTTGCTCCCAATAGTTTTGTGGAGGAAAGTGCATCCCTTGAGGCATCTCAGGGATTTGATGATGAGAGGGGTCTCTTGTTTGCTCCATCCTCTTCTTAGTGATGGGCTTGTCCTCATCAATGGGGATGTCTCCCTCTATGTCAACTCCAACTGAATAACAGAGGTGACAAATGAGATGAGGAAAGGCTAACCTTGCCAAGGTAGAGGACTTGTCCGCCACCTTATAAAGTTCTTGGGATATCACCTCATGAACTTCTATTTCTTCTCCAATCATGATGCTATGAATCATGATAGCCCGGTCTATAGTAACTTCGGACCGGTTGCTAGTGGGAATGATTGAGCGTTGGATAAACTCCAACCATCCTCTAGCCACGGGTTTGAGGTCATGCCTTCTCAGTTGAACCGGCTTCCCTCTTGAGTCTCTCTTCCATTGGGCGCCCTCTTCACATATGACTGTGAGGACTTGGTCCAACCTTTGATCAAAGTTGATCCTTCTAGTGTAAGGATGTTCATCTCCTTGCATCATGGGCAAGTTGAATGCCACCCTTACATTTTCCGGACTAAAATCCAAGTATTTCCCCCGAACCATAGTAAGCCAATTCTTTGGATCCGGGTTCACACTTTGGTCATGGTTCTTGGTGATCCATGCATTGGCATAGAACTCTTGAACCATTAAGATTCCGACTTGTTGAATGGGGTTGGTAAGAACTTCCCAACCTCTTCTTCGGATCTCATGTCGGATCTCCGGATATTCACTCTTTTTGAGTGAAAAAGGGACCTCGGGGATCACCTTCTTCAAGGCCACAACTTCATAGAAGTGGTCTTGATGCACCCTTGAGATGAATCTTTCCATCTCCCATGACTCGGAGGTGGAAGCTTTTGCCTTCCCTTTCCTCTTTCTAGAGGTTTCTCCGGCCTTGGATGCCATAAATGGTTATGGAAAAACAAAAAGCAATGCTTTTACCACACCAAACTTAAAAGGTTTGCTCGTCCTCGAGCAAAAGAAGAAAGAAGAGAGGAGAAGAAGAAGAAATGAAGAAGAAGGGAATGGCTTTGTGTTCGGCCAAAAAAGGGGGAGAAGTGGTGGTTTGGTTGTGTGAAAATGAAGGAGTGAAGATGGGTTTATATAAGAGTGGGGGGGCTCATGGTTCGGTCATGTATGGGTGGGTTTGGGAGGGTAAGTGGTTTGAATTTGAAGGGTGAGGTAGGTGGGGTTTTATGAAGGATGGATGTGAGTGGTGAAGAGAAAGATGGGATTTGATAGGTGAAGGGTTTTTGGGGAAGAGGTGTTGAGGTGATTGGTGAATGGGTGAAGAAGAGAGAGAGTGGTAGGGTAGGTGGGGATCCTGTGGGGTCCACAGATCCTGAGGTGTCAAGGAAAAGTCATCCCTGCACCAAGTGGCAAGCAAAAATGCGTTTTGAGCAAATTCTGGCGTTAAACGCCGGGCTGGTGCCCATTTCTGGCGTTTAACACCGAATGCTTGCCCTTTTCTGGCATTTAACGCCAGTCTGGTGCCCCTTTCTGGCGTTAAACGCCCAGAATGGTGCCAGACTGGGCGTTAAACGCCCAACAGCTAGCCTCACTGGCGTTTAAACGCCAGCACGCTCTCCTCCAGGGTGTGCTGTTTTTCTTTCTGTTTTTCATTCTGTTTTTGCTTTTTCAATTGATTTTGTGACTTCTCATGATCATCAACCTACAAAAGAACATAAAATAACAAAGGAAAATAGATAAAATATAACATTGGGTTGCCTCCCAACAAGCGCTTCTTTAATGTCAGTAGCTTGACAGAGGGCTCTCATGGAGCCTCAGAAATACTCAGAGCAATGTTGGAACCTCCCAACACCAAACTTAGAGTTTGAGTGTGGGGGTTCAACACCAAATTTAGAAGTTGGTTGTGGCCTCCCAACACCAAACTTAGAGTTTGACTGTGGGGGCTCTGTGTGGCTCTGTTTTGAGAGAAGCTCTTCATGCTTCCTCTCCATGATGATTGAGGGATATCCTTGAGCCTTAAACACAAAGGATTCTTCATTCACTTGAATGATCAATTCTCCTCTATCAACATCAATCACAGCCCTTGCTGTGGCTAGGAAGGGTCTGCCAAGGATGATGGATTCATCCATGCACTTCCCAGTCTCTAGGACTATGAAATCAGCAGGGATGTAATGGTCTTCAACTTTTACCAGAACATCCTCTACAAGTCCATAGGCTTGTTTTCTTGAATTGTCTGCCATCTCTAGTGAGATTTTTGCAGCTTGCACCTCAAAGATCCCTAACTTCTCCATTACAGAGAGAGGCAGGAGGTTTACACTTGACCCTAAGTCACACAAGGCCTTCTCGAAGGTCATGGTGCCTATGGTACAAGGTATTGAAAACTTCCCAGGATCCTGTCTCTTTTGAGGCAGTTTCTGCCTAGACAAGTCATCCAGTTCCTTGGTGAGCAAAGGGGGTTCATCTTCCCAAGTCTCATTTCTAAATAACTTGTCATTTAGCTTCATGATTGCTCCAAGGTATTTAGCAACTTGCTCTTCAGTGACATACTCATCCTCTTCAGAGGAAGAATACTCATCAGAGCTCATGAATGGCAGAAGTAAGTCCAATGGAACCTCTATGGTCTCATTTTGAGCCTCAGATTCCCATGGTTCCTCATTGGGGAACTCATTGGAGGCCAGTGGACGTCCATTGAGGATGCGGAGGATGGTGGTGGAAGTGCTTGTTATGCCATGGGCCGAAAGGCTATAATTGTTGATGAAACGGCTGGTTATGCATTTAACCGTGAGCCGGGTGGCTAGTTATGGATTTAACCATGAGTCGGATGGCTGGATTATTGCCGTGTTACGGCGGGGCCATGATTATGGCTATGTATAAACGCATATATATGCTGTTGAATAAATTGTGAAAGTTGCACTTCCATTACCGAAAATGAGAGTTTCCCTGGGAGAAAGCAGTGGCTAGCCACCACGTGCTCCAGGTCGAGACTTGAAGCTCTGTTGACCCTATGTCGTCAGGGTGGCCGGGCACTGTGAAATTCCCGGACGAGCTCACCCCCAAAAATATTCACCAGTGACGGTGATGAATAAATATTCACCAGTGATGGTGATGGATAAATATTCACCAGTGAGGGTGATGGATATGGATCATGATTATGATCAAGTTATAATGAGCATGACTCAAGTTGGGGAGACACGACAGAGGGATAGTCCAATGGTTAACTGCCAGGACTTGTCGGGTTGGCTCTATAACCGACAGATGATATCATCAGCCACTAGGGACAGGCATTCATCATATGCATACTATATGAATTGTTTGAGATTGCCTATTTGACTGCATATTACTTGCTAGTTGTCTAAATGCCTTACTTGTTCCTAATTGTATATTTCTTGCTTGATATAACTGTGTTTGCTATATTATACTCCTGTTGGTGGTTGGGAGGTTTGAAGGAATTGGAAAGGGAAGTATTAGTTAGACTGAAGAATCTTTAGTCAGATACCCTTTATGGTTTAGCCTGTTTATAAGCTTTGATATTATCTGGAGGAAGTTCTAGGATTGCCTTTGGCTTTCCTCCATTATTATGTATTATATATGTGGAAGCTGTTACCATGTTGAGGACCTCTGGTTCTCACCCATGCGGATGTTGTGGTTTTCAGATGCAGGACGTGAGGTTTCCCGCTGAGGCATGCTGGAGACTTCTAGATTTGCGAAGATCCTTTGTTATCGGGGCTATGTTTTGGTTTATATGTTTTTCTTAGATACTTTTATCTCCATTAAATAATACAAACTGTGATGACTCCTCTTATGGGAGATTTTGGAGATTAGGTTTTATGTATTTGTGTCCCTTTGGGTTTCCTTTGGGGTTTTCCTTATTTTTATCATATGTATATATTGCTATGCTCGGACCGGTTATCTTCGCAGCCGGATCTTGAGTCTTGATATTCCTGTTTTTGACACTCCTTTGTATATATATAATCTCGCGTTGGTTTATCCTTGCTCGTTACGTTATCGATCGGAGTGTTGCGCTTTAGAGTTGCGATTTTTGTTTACCCCTTTTTCTACAAAGGCTCCTAGTTATAATATATCATTCATACTACTATACGTACTAAATTTTTATTTTAGAGGTCGTAATACCTTGCCATCTCTGAATTATGACTTAAGCATAAGACTCTGTATGGTAGGGTGTTACATTGGTCTGGCCAATTCATCTTTGTCCTTCGATGGTGAATGTGTGGTTGTTGTGGTAACAATGGTATGAAGGAACTCTACCGCTGTTTCATGTTTTGGGAGGTTGCTTGATAGTTTTTTATTTTACATGTGTCAATTGTCATGCAATTGGAGGCTTCAATTTCTGATATACCTAAAGCTTTACTGTCACGCCATGGTTAGGATGCCTCGATCAGCGTGGGACAGGCCTTCTCTGGAAGGAAAATTCTTTAAACTACATGAATTGATTATGTTAGCTATACTTGTTTAGAGGCAAGCCGCATTTTTTCCTTGATAAAAAACAAATGGCGGCAGATATTGTTTAGTGGTGTTTTAAGAAAGGATATTCTCCATTCTTTTAATGCAATGATATTTTTTTTCTTTTATTATAAACCTTCTGTGAAAAGGAAACTTAAGACTGTACAAATGTTAGCTCCTTATTAAAGTGTATCATTTGAAAAAGATTTGAAGATTAAATATATAGACTTCAGTTTCTAGAGACAAATGAAATCAACTTTTTTATAGCACCCTTGTATGTCTAACTTATGGTGCAACTTCATTTATTTTCATGTAGAACTTTTCTAAACTTTAGGAGGTCAAGTGCCTGGAAAGTGGCTCTTGTTTACCACAAGAGAAGAGACTATAACAATATACCTATTCATTGAAGACAGGGCATGACCTAGTAATATAGTATGTAGCAAACTATGAATTAATACGATGAAAACTATAACAGCATCAAAGCTAACTAAGCATGAAACAAAAATCATAATTTTGTATTTTACATTCTATTTGAATTTCTGTACTAAACAGGAAATACCTCTGGCATGTGAAGAATGATTCTCTTTAATTGAATTTACATTGGCCAGCTCTGCCAATATAAATGTCGTCATTGATATGGCTCCCAAGAACACCTTGAAAGCATAATTTCTTTTGTAGAAATATATCCTTCGCTTTCTTCTTGTGTTAAGCAAATGAGTTCCTCCTCAAGAAATAATTTTGGCTGCTCATAGATTCTAATGGTTTTCACTGCATACAGAGGATTCTAATCAAAGTTATCTTCTTTTTTCATTTCAAGATTCCATAATGATATACTATAGTAATCAATGTTAGTATGGATAGGAGATGTAGCAAATATGATCTTTGAGCAGTACCAGTGCATTACAATTTGACTTTGCCTTGTTGGGAATTCGACTTAAAGACCACTTGTAGTTGGTTATGGAGAATATTAAGACGGACTGTGGTTTATCCAAAGTTAATCCACCAAAATTAATCCAGAAAAGTAACCTATTTTTTGAAACGTAATCAGAACTGACATTGGTAGTATCACCATTGGCAACTCTCTTAGGTTCCTATTGCTAGTACTTGTTGTTCCAGAGGGTGTACCATATGTTTTTGGCATCAAATTTCTGCTTGAACACATGTATTACACAGTACTCCATGGTGGAAGAGTAGTATGTGAAAGCAAAGATTAAGACGCATGTGTGAGCTTTAAAAATCCGTGGTTGAGGTAAGTGGCAAACACTGCTTGTTAGCAAATTTCAGATGAATACCATATTCTTCCGACAACCATCTGTAAGGGTTAGGCAGATGTTCTCAAGCTTAGAACCCACAAGGGAAAAATCATTGCATGTTGTTAACTGTGTTGGGAGACACAATGTCTTTGTTGTACTTGTTAAAGCATTGACACTGACAATTGAATTGTTAGCTTTTGTCCATTCTGGGAAACAAATTTGCAATAAAAGTGCTTGTTTATTATGTGAAGAATTTAGGTGGTGTCAAGATAGGAACTTAAATTCCATCAATAAAGAGCACCAAAATTTGTTCAGTGCCCTGCATTTGTAGAGACATCTATTATCAGCTTTTCCTAGGATGTAAAGAATTACATCCTAAGGAAGGAAAGGAGAAGAGGAATCAGAAGTTGGCATTGTCCTACACATTTTTGGAAACTATGTTGTTCACTAAAGAAATCAGTCTTTTAAAGAATTTAGTACAGAGGCATAGATAGATCTGAGGGACCTTTCTTGCTTTTCAAACACCATTTAATTAAACTGAACCATGGTTTACTACCTAAAAGGAATATGTATAAGTCTTGTGCGGATTAATTGACTTGGTTTCCATTTTTGGTTGTTAAATTCCATTGACATTTCCCAATTTTGTTTTGGTTTATGTGATAAAGCACACTGCTAGTAAGTCTAATTGTCATCAGTAGACATCAAGTCACAAGAAAAGTGTATCCATCAACACATAAATTTGCATGCTATTTTATAGATGTTGACATCACTCATTGTCTTATATGCTATTTATTGTTATGTGAACCAAATGAAAATGGCATGCAAAGTTGCTAGTTTAAAACCAACTAAGGTCTTTTAGTGAAAGAAAAGATCCTAACTATAAACCATTTTTAGTCACTTATATAGTTACTTGACTTTAGAATTAATTTATTTTTTATCAGTATTTTTTGTCGGATACAAATTCAGTTTAAAATTAGATGTCAAGAATACTTTAAGAATTTAATTGTTGGTGAATTTCAACATTAATAAATCAAATCTAAACCACTAAACTTCTTTTCACAATTGCTTACCAAATGTTTATCAAGCATTATAAAATCGGGTAATAAATTTTTCATTTGAGTATTAATTATAAATCGAGACATTACTTAAGAGTAATTTATTAAAGAAAGTATTCACCCTTTGAAGAGGGTCACACATTTGATCTATAAGGTTGACATGGATTTACTCTTACTTGAGATAGGTGGCTTTTGCATTCATGTATAAAAGAATTTTTTAATATATAAAAGCTTGCTTTAGTTAGGATTAAATTGATAGATTAATACAGTATTCAAAAATTGTGCATTGTATGCTATGTTAGGACTTCATAGATTTAGCCATACTAATTATATGCAATAGTAACTTAAAACAAATGATGACTTTTTATTATGATAGTATTTGTGATAAAACCTATGTATATGAGCTCAGTCATACCTGAAGTCATAAATTAAATAATTCAAGTCAAGTTAAGCATGTGATGTGAGATAATTGGATGTTGCATAAAACATTTTTAGCAGAAGGTGGCTGCAAGCTTGATGCAGAAAAATTTGTTCAATGTAAAAATATTTGCATTTGGGAGGCTTAAATTCATAGACTAATGAATCAGTACAAAATATACTTCAATCCTTTGAAACATTAATTTGAAAAAAGTCTAAGTTTCCCTTCAGAACTATTTACTTTAATAATTTGATATAGTGTTTCAACCATATCATTTGTAAAAGACATTTCACATGTGTAGCATCATGATACTCACTTGAGAACTAATTCTGGGCATCAGTTTGTTTAGGTACATCTGGAGAGCTATTCTTGTTATAATTAACTACCTTCCAATAAGCCATTCTTTTCATACCTTTTGTATAGCATAAAATAAGGACATCATCATTTGAATATCACCACAAAAAACTAAATAGAGTATGGCTAATGTAATCTTATTATTTTTTACCGTTACTCCTATAGCTCTTATAAAACTTTGATTTTTGAATTTCTTTGTAGTTCATTTTCGCAATTGAAAATGTGCGTGGATAAAAAAATATTGAATTAAACTATTTTGAAACAAAAGTATTTTACAATGATTCTAATATATAATGTCTTTCTAGCAATGGTTGTTATTCTCCATTAAAAAATAGATTTTGAAAAAGGGCAGTTTTATTTGATAGTGGTTTTGTGAGTATAAATGGAGAAAGTAAAAAAAATTGATTAACCTTGAACTGTATTGTTACTTGCATAGCATAGGATCCTTACTTCAAAGAACAGAATCTAATCATAATTAACATAAGATGTATAGTTATTAAGATACAATATTTTGTTCAACCTGATTAATTTGAAGGATATATACTTCAACGAATAATCATAGAGTTGAGTAAAAAAAGTGTAGTTTTAAAACCCTTTCAGCTTAGCTATCATCGAGAAGTCATTGACTTCAACTAACAACACTGGTAAATTAATTTAAAGTAAGTTCTATATAAATTTAGTAAGCCACATTAATTTATAAGAAGCAAAGCTTGACAATACAATATAACATAGTAGACACGGAGAATAACTTATAATACATAGCTTCATGCAGTACATGAACATGCACTAGATACCTTTTTGTAATATATATTTTTAACTACTAATAATCAGCACCTAGATTATGTGATTTTACCTAAACCACACAACAGCAACATAGAACAGAAAACATGTATTATGCTTAAGTGTGAAATAGAGTTGACTACAAATAACACTGCAGTAACTCAGACCCATCATAACATAGCATTTTATAACCTTGCACAATCTTTAGGTCCAATGTGAAAGCTAGAAATCACACTTGATATAATGTCTTGTGGTACACATGCATGGACCTGAGTCTGACTTCATCTTCATATTCTACCCAATGAAGGGTTCTTCTTCTGTTGTTCATAGGAGTATACCGATTGATATGGAAGTGTGAAAATTTTGAATCATCGACTCCATCAACTTCAAAATGACTTTCTTTGATCTGTGTGATATATTCACTAATAAAGTTGGTTGGAGTAAATAGCAGACCAATGCCATTATACATAAATATCCTAGTCCAAGTTGGTTTCTCCTTGGTAACATTAACATGCCAAATAGCAGTGGAGAGGTCTTCTTCATTATGGTTGGATGAAGCGAGACAAAGCTTTTGGTTAAGATTCAATAGCATATAACAATGCCCCAAAGCTTGTTGAGGGACGACAATTTGTTGAAAGGTTTGAGATAATATAGAAAAGCATACAATATATGAAGATCTTTTCTCAACATCCTCAATTGAACGTGTTAGCCAATAAATACCTCCACCAAATGTAACGTAGATTGGATCTAACCATTGCACATATGATGGACATGGAAAAACTACATCCCAAGTTCTTGTGGTGCTGGTATATATGGTGAGTGTGCATGCAATAGTTTTGTCACTATGTTGAAACACATACATGATAGCATAGTCGAAAGTGTAAACCCTGCTAAAATCGGTAAATAATTAGTCAATATTTTGAATTTTAATTAGGAAAGATAAAAATGAAAAACTAATATCAAAATAGGATAGAGCTCGTCGAAACGAGAATTTTGATATTAATTTTGAAATTTTGGCCCGAAATCGGACCGGAAGGACCGAACCGGTTGAACCGGGGCCCAAACCGGGCCCGTGGGTTCAACCGGACTCAAACATTTAAACTAAACAGCAGCTCCTTCTTCCCCATTTACATGCAACTAGGGGTGTTCGCGGTGCGGTTTGGTTCGGTTTTTGAGAGAAAAGTCATCCGATCCAATCGTTTAATTAAACTGCGGTTCGGTTTGGTTCGGTTTTTTTTTTAGATCATCTGAACCAAACCAAACCAATTAAAATAGGTTTGGTTTGGTTCGGTTTTTTCGGTTTTTTATAACATTAGTTATCATTTTTTAATACATTGCAAGGGTTGACAATTTAGTTTCCAATAATTTAAAGTAATGAATTCAGTTTTTGGTTTTGCACTTTGACACTTGACAATCAAATCAGTTCTTAAGGCAGCATATTATAAAACTTATGTAACTAAATTTGACTATATTTTTATGACTAGGGGTTTTATTAGCATTCATCTGAAAGCTTTGTTAAATTAAATGTCAAAGAGAGTGACATTGCTGTCTAACCAGTCACATTGTGCTGTTGTATCCAACGATTTCAAACTCCAAGGATTCACCTCCAAGGAACATGCTCATGTAGATGGTTTCTGAGACAATTGGAATCAAAGTATCAAACTCAGTTCTATGATGATAGTAACTTATGCTCTATGTTATTCACATGATCATGCTGCAAATAAGAACATAACTTTTCTTTACACATTGAAAAGAATTTTACTGAACACCTCTAGAGATGGAAAAAAATAAAAGAAATAAAATGGAGAAAGCAAGCTATATTTCTTCAATATATATAAAATCTAGTGAGGGAACTTCAAAACTGAAAAGAAGAAAGATCTTGACTGTAGTTAATATCTTATCTGCAACTAAACATAAAAACAACTGATGGATGAACAAAGTAGTAGAAACACAACAAATCATTAACAAATTAGTAGAAACACAACAAATTAAGATCATCAACAATTTTTTAAAAATAGCAGAAGCAGAACATGGAACAATAATCAACCTCACTCAGAAAAATCAAGAAGCAAAAAAAAAGGGGCAAGAGACTGAATCAGAAATAGAACCAAACTAAATCAGAAATACAATCAAACTGATTCCAAAAATTTTCACGTGGTGCACTAATTCCACAAATTCTTCCTCTTTCACCTTTTTCTTTCTTGCATTAACATTGAATAAACAAGAAATTCATAATCAACCCTAAACAAGAATTACCCTAAATAAAATAGAACAAAAAATTCAAAATTAAAAAACAAAATCAGAATCAACAACTCAGCCATAGAATCAAGAACAATCCAACCAAGTGTTCATCCCAAATTAGAATCAATAAGAATACTAAACCAGAATTAAAAAATTAAAATCAGAACAAAAAAAAACCTTGAGGCTTAGGCTCTATTACAGAGGAGCATAGAGATGCTGCAACAGAGGGAGATGCTCCGACGGAGGCGATGAGGCGACGAAGAACTGAAAAACAAATTAAAATCAAGAATAAATTAAAAAAATTAATAATAGCAGTGAACCAAGAAAAAAAAAATAAAAAACACCAATCAATAATCAAGAAGAAAATTATAACAAAAATAGAAAAGGAAAAGATGGCAGATAGAGAATGAAAACTCAAAAAGAAAATCAAGAATAAACCTGCGTGACGGACGACACGATGGCTGGACTATGCTGCGCTGTGCTGCACGGAGGGTGACACGGGGCTATTGATACGTGGACGTCGACACAACGAGTCGGTGGCTGCTGGTGCGTACTGCACTACTGCTGCTGTTTCACTGTGTGGGAGACGACGGAGAGAGAGTGGGTACGAGAAAGGGAGAGGGAGAAGGAGGGGATGAGGGTGAGAAAGGCTCCTTCGTAGCTGCTGCAGTCTGGACTCTGGAGGATGGCAGAGGAGAGTGGAAGACGAGGGGTTGAGAGTTCAGAGTAGGGCAAGGAAGGTATTGAGGGCTGCGGCACTGAGGTGAAGGTGAATGAATGGGCTTCAGTGTTTTGGGTAGGCTCATTAGGGTTAGGGTAATTTAAATGTTTTATTTATATACCGGTTCGGTTTGGTTTGGTTCAGGTTTTCTCAACCAAAATCGAAAACCGAACCGAACCGAACAAAAAACTGCAAAAACATAATTTTTTGATTATTTTGATTTTCGGTTATTTCGGTTTTCGGTTTTTTTTTGTTCGGTTTATCGGATTTGTTCGTTTTGGATTGGTTTTCAATGTCCCTACACGCAACGATACAAATTGATTTGGGGAAGGGAGGAAAAGCTCTCAAACCCTCACCATCTTTGATCCACCGTATCTTCCTTGTTTGAGCTTCGATTGACGAGCCGTTTGCGGCCACGCGCTCATCTCGGAGTCCTCTTCAATTCTATTTGAACAAAGTGGTAAGTTTCTCACCAATTCATTCCTAGTTCTCTGTGCCCCTTTTCTACACGAAAATTGTTGAGGTTTTGAGTAATTTTGATAATTTTGGTAGTTTAGGTGCAAACTAAAATTGAATAATTGTTGAGTTGCACTCCAATCATCAATGGGTACGGTAAGAACAACCTAAACCCTAGCCAATTTTTGATTTATTGATGAAAAATCTAAATTTGGATATATATGTGAATTAGGGGTGAATTGATATATATATATATATATGTATGTATATATGCATTGGGTTTGAGTTGGGAGTACTTGGAGTCTTATTGGTGATCAAGACTTGTTTTGGGGTTGTTTTAATTAAGTTTGGAGGGACTGTGATTTATGTTGTGAGGCTACCTTGGGTGAAACTAAGTGATCGGCCAAGGTATGGTTTAAGTTTCGCACGTTTAATATTTACGGTGTTGTGAAAACTTAGGTTAGAGGAACCATAGGATAAGTTTAATTGTTTGTTGTATTTAATGATTAGCCTTGTAATGTTATTGGAATAGATTTGTTGGTGAATATATATTGGAATTATGAGGTGTGGAAGTTATTAATGGTATGCTCTTGTATTTATTTATGATGGGTTATGGTTGGTGTTTCTTAATAAGGATGTAGAGTTGTGTTGTGGTGGTATTGCATATGCTGTAACTAATTCTGTGATCATCGGAATTGCGTGGAACCAAGTCCTGGTTAAACCTCGGAATATTTGGAAATGAACTGGAGAATTTGGGATCTTTTCGTTAAATATATGATTTATGGTGAATTTTCAAATTGTAGTTATGGAATCTGATTTTTACTGCATAAATTTTAGAACATCAGTAACTTGCTGGCTGATGAGCGGATATTTTATACGCTTTTTAGGGGTAATTTCATGTAGATTTTAGTATGTTTTAGTTAGTTTTTAGTATAATTTTATTAGTTTTTAGGCAAAATTCATATTTCTGGACTTTACTATGAGTTTGTGTGTTTTTCTGTAATTTCAGGTATTTTCTAGCTGAAATTGAGGGAGCTGAGCAAAAATCTGATTTAGGCTGAAAAAGGACTGCTGATGCTGTTGGATTCTGACCTCCCTGCACTCGGAATGGATTTTTTGGAGCTACAGGAGTCCAATTAGCGCGCTCTCAATTGGGTTGGAAAGTAGACATCCAGGGCTTTCCAGCAATAAATAATAGTTCATACTTTGTGCGAAGATAGATGACGTAACTGGCATTCAACGCCGGTTCCATGTTGCAGTCTGGCGTTCAGCGCCAGAAACAGGTTGCAAGTTGGAGTTCAACGCCAGAAACAGGTTACAACCTGGCGTTCAACTCCAGAAACAGCCCATGCACGTGAGAAACTTAAGTCTCAGCCCCAGCACACACCAAGTGGGCCCCAGAAGTGGATTTCTGCACTATCCGTCTTAGTTTACTCATTTTCTGTAAACCTAGGTTACTAGTTTAGTATTTAAACAACTTTTAGAGATTTATTTTGTATCTCATGACATTTTTCAATCTGAATTTTATACTCTTTGACGGCATGAGTCTCTAAACTCCATTGTTGGGGGTGAGGAGCTTTGCAGCGTCTCGATGAATTATTGCAATTATTTCTGTTTTCCATTCAAACATGCTTGTTCCTATCTAAGATGTTCATTCGCGCTTCACTATGAAGGTGATGATCCGTGACACTCATCACCTTCCTCAACCCATGAACGTGTGCCTGACAACCACCTCCGTTCTACATTAGATTGAATGAGTATCTCTTAGATTCCTTAATCAGAATCTTCGTGGTATAAGCTAGAATTGTTGGCGGCATTCATGAGGATCCGGAAAGTCTAAACCTTGTCTGTGGTATTCCGAGTAGGATTCAGGGATTGAATGACTGTGACGAGCTTCAAACTCGCGATTGTTGGGCGTGATGACAAACGCAAAAGAATCAATGGATTCTATTCCGGCATGATCGAGAACCGACAGATGATTAGCCGTGTTGTGACAGAGCATTTGGACCATTTTCACTGAGAGGATGGGAAGTAGCCATTGACAACGGTGACACCCTACATACAGCTTGCCATGGAAGGAGCCTTGCATTTATGAAAGTGAGGAAGCATTATGTTACAGAAATTCAGAAGACAAAGCATCTCCAAAACTCCAACATATTCTCCATTATTGAGTAACAATTATTTATTTTATGCCCTTTCACTTTTTACAATTGAACTTGAAAAACATTGTTGTTGGTATCCTGACTAAGAATAATAAGATAACCATAGCTTGCTTCAAACCAACAATCTCCGTGTGATTCGACCCTTACTCACGTAAGGTATTACTTGGACGACCCAGTGCACTTGCTGGTTAGTTGTGCGGATTGCAAAAGTGTGATTGCAATTTCGTGCACCAAGTTTTTGGCGCCGTTGCTGGGGATTGTTTGAGTTTGAACAACTAAAGGTTTATTTTGTTGCTTAGATTAGGAATAATTTATTTTTGATGCTATAGAGTCATTAAATCTGAGTCCTTTATTTTCTTTTCAAAAATTTTTCAAAAATATTTTTTTTCTTATTAATTTTTAATTTTTATGTGAGTTTAGTTTTATATTTTAAGTTTGGTGTCAATTGCATATTTTATATTTTCCTTTAAATTTTCGAATTTGTGTTCTTTATTTTTCCTTGATCTTCAAATTGTTCTTGTCAAATTTTCTTGTTTCATCTTTGGTTTTTCCTATTTTTGTGTATTTTTCGTGTTTTCCTTGTGCTTTTTAAAAATTTTAGTTTTCAAAAATATTTTTTATATATACAATATTAAAACACGTTACATTTATAGCTCAGTTGGCTAGAGCGTTGGCTTATGTTCTTGGCAATTGGGTATCTTCTTTTTAAAATCTTTTTCAAAAATAATTTTTCTTTGATTAAATCTTGTGTCAAACTTTAAGTTTAGTGTTTTCTTGTTAATTTTTCTTTAAGTTTTCGAAAATTTTAATTGGTTTTCTAAAAATTTTAAGTTTGGTGTTCTTTCTTTTGTTCTTGGTGTTCTTGTGAGTCTTCAAGGTGTTCTTGAGTTTTTCTTGTGTTTTGATCTTAAAATTTTTAAGTTTGGTATTCCTTGGTGTTTTTTCCTCCAAAATTTTCGAAAACAAGGAGCATTAGATCTAAAAATTTTTAAGTCTTGTGTCTTTTGTGTGTTTTTCTCTTTCATCATAAAATTCAAAATTCAAAAAATTATCTTTTTCTAACTATTTTTAAGGCATATTTTCGAATTTTTTTTATAAAAATTTTAGATTTCAATTTAAAAAATATCCTAACCACTTTCTCTCTCATCACTTTTTCGAAAATCTTCATAAAATATTTTTAAATTCTCTTATTTTTATTTTTATTTTTATTTTTATTTTTATTTTTATTTATTTTTATTTTTATTGTCGTCTTTATTTTATTTTATTATTTCAAAATTTTTATATATAATAAAATAAATAAAATAAATTCACATCATCTCCCTTTCTCCATCATGGACTTAAGTGGAAATGAACAGTCCAGAAGGACTCTGGGGTCATCTGCTAACCCCACTACTGCTTCATATGGGAGTAGTATATGTATACCCTCCATTAGAGTTAGTAGTTTTGAGTTGAATCCTTAGCTCATTATCATGGTGCAGCAAAGTTGCCAGTATTCCGGTCTTCCACAAGAAGAACCTACAGAGTTTCTGGCACAGTTTTTACAAATTGCTGACACAGTACATGATAAGGAGATAGATCAGGATGTCTACAGGCTATTACTGTTTCCATTTGCTGTAAAAGACCAAGCTAAGAGGTGGTTAAATAACCAACCTAAGGACAGCATAAAGACATGGAAACAACTGTTAGAAAAATTCCTGAATCATTATTTTTCTCCAAAACGGATGACACAGCTAAGGCTGAGCATCCAAGCCTTCAAACAAGGAGATAATGAATCTCTTTATGATGCTTGGGAGAGATACAGAGAGATGCTAAGAAAATACCCCTCTGAAATGTTTTCAGAGTGGGTGCAGTTAGACATCTTCTACTATGGGCTTATAGAAAGAGCTCAGATTTCTCTAGACCACTCAGCTGGTGGATCTATACACATGAAAAAGACAATTAGAAGAAGCTCAAGAGCTCATTGATACAGTTGCCAGAAATCAGCATCTGTACCTAAGCAGTGAACCTTCCATGAAAGAAGAGGCTAAAACAGTAACTGCTGAACTGAGTCCTACAGAACAAGTTACTGAATTCAATCAGCAACTGGATTTTCTAACAAAACAGCTAGCCGAATTCAAGGAAATACTACAAGAAACAAGAATGGCTAATATGAATATGGAAGTACAGTTGAAGCAAACAGAACAGCAGTTATCAAAATAAATAACAGAAGAGTGCCAAGCAGTTCAATTAAGAAGTGGAAAAACATTAAATACCTCACTTCAAGGTAGCAAGAAGCCAAGAAATGAGCAGACTACCCAAAATCTATCTGGGGACAGTAAGAGCCCAGAGAGGAATAATTCTGGCACTCAAACACCAGAAAATGGGTGGAAAGCTGGCGCTGAACGCCCAAACCATGCCCAGTCCTGGAGTTCAATGCCAGAAACAAGCAAGGATTTGGCGTTGAACGCCCAAAGGGAACACAGTTCTGGCGTTCAGACGCCAGAAACAAGTAAGGAGTTGGCGTCTAATGCCACTCCAGCTTCCACCCCTGGCATTCAAATGCTAGTGGGGGATCAGACACATACAATTGCTGATAATAACCCATCTAAAAAGGCTTCTCAACCCACATCTGTAGGCAATAAACCTGCAGCAACTAAGGTTGAGGAATACAAAGCCAAAATGCCTTATCCTCATAAACTCTGCCAAACAAAACAAGATAAGCAATTTGCCCGCTTTGCAGACTATCTCAGGACACTTGAAATAAAGATTCCGTTTGCAGAGGCACTTGAGCAAATAGCCTCTTATGCTAAGTTCATGAAAGAGATTAAGTTATAAAAAGGATTGGAGGGAAACTGAAAAAGTTTACCTCACTGAAGAATGCAGTGTAGTCATTATGAAAAGCATACCTGAGAAGCTTAAAGATCTCGGAAGCTTTATGATACCATGCACATTAGAAGGTACTTGTACCAAGCAAGCTCTATGTGATCTTGGGGCAAGTATCAACCTAATACCTGCATCTACTATAAAAAAGCTTGGATTGACTGATGAAGTCAAACCAACCCGGATATGTCTCCAACTTGCTGATGGTTCCGTTAAACACCCATCAGGCATGATTGAAGACATGATTGTCAAGGTTGGGCCATTTGCCTTTCCCACTGACTTTGTGGTGCTGGAAATGGAGGAGCACAAGAGTGCAACTCTCATTCTAGGAAGACCTTTCCTAGCAACTGGACGAACCCTCATTGACGTCCAAAAACGGGAAGTAATCCTGAGAGTCAATGAGGACGAGTTTAAGTTAAATGTTATCAAAGCTATGCAGCATCCAGACACCCAAAATGACTGCATGAGCATTGATATTATTGACTCTCTGGTAAAAGAGGTCAATATGACTTAGAGTCTCGAATTAGAGCTAGAGGATATCTTTAAAGATACTCAGCCTGATCTGAAGGAACCAAAGAGAATAATAGAACCTCTGAAAATCCCTCAGGAAGAGGAGAAACCTCCTAAACCCGAGCTCAAACCATTACCACCATCCCTGAAATATGCATTTCTGGGAGAAGGTGATACATTCCCTGTGATCATAAGCTCTACCTTAGAGCCACAGGAAGAGGAAGCACTAATTCAAGTGCTAAGGACACACAAGACAGCCCTTGGGTGGTCCATCAGTGATCTTAAGGGCATTAGCCCAGCCAGATACATGTACAAAATCCTATTGGAGGGTGACGCTAAGCCAGTGGTTCAACCACAGAGGCGGCTAAATCCAACCATGAAGGAGGTGGTGCAGAAGGAGGTCACTAAATTACAAGAGGCTGGGATTATTTATCCTATTTCTGATAGCCCTGGGTAAGCCCTGTCCATATCGTCCCTAAGAAGGGTGGCATGACAGTGGTTCATAATGAAAAAAATGAACTAGTTCCTACAAGAACAGTTACAGGGTGGCGTATGTGTATTGATTATAGAAGGCTCAATACAGCTACCAGAAAGGATCATTTTCCTTTACCCTTCATAGACCAAATGCTAGAAAGACTAGCAGGTCATGAATACTACTACTTCCTGGATGGATATACAGGTTATAATCAAATTGCAGTAGATCCCCAAGATCAAGAGAAAACAGCATTCACATGTCCATCTGGAGTATTTGCATACAGAAGGATGCCATTTGGCCTGTGCAATGCACCTGCAACCTTTCAAAGGTGCATGCTCTCAATTTTCTCTGATATGGTGGAAAATTTTTTGGAAGTCTTCATGGATGACTTTTTAGTATTTGGAGACTCATTCAGCTCCTGTCTTGACCATCTAGCACTTGTTCTAAAGAGGTGCCAAGAGACTAACCTGATTTTAAACTGGGAGAAATGTCACTTTATGGTGACTGAAGGAATTGTCCTTGGGCACAAAATTTCGAACAAGAGAATAGAAGTAGATCAAGCTAAGGTAGAGGTAATCAAAAAATTACCACCACCAGCCAATGTTAAGGCAATCAGAAGCTTTCTGGGGCATGCAGGATTCTATAGGAGGTTTATAAAGGATTTTTCAAAAATTGCCAAACCTCTAAGTAATCTGCTACCTGCTGACACGCCATTTATCTTTGATAAGGAGTGTCTGTAGGCGTTTAAGACTCTGAAAGCTAAGCTGGTCACAGCACCAGTCATCTCTGTACCAGACTGGACATTACCTTTTGAATTAATGTGTGATGTCAGTGACCATACCATTGGTGCAGTGTTGGGACAAAGGCATGACAAGCTTTTGCACGTCATTTATTATGCCAGTCGTGTTCTAAATGACGCACAGAAGAACTACACAACCACAGAAAAAGAGCTACTTGCAGTGGTTTACGCCATTGACAAGTTCAGATCTTATTTAGTAGGATCAAAAGTGATTGTGTACACTGACCATGCTGCTCTTAAATATCTACTCACAAAGCAGGATTCAAAACCTAGACTCATCAGATGGGTGTTGCTTCTGCAAGAGTTTGATATAGAAATAAGAGATAGAAAAGGACAAAGAATCAAGTAGCAGATCACCTGTCCCGAATAGAACCAGTAGAAGGGGCGTCCCTCCCTCTTACTGAGATCTCTGAAAACTTTCCGGATGAGCAACTCTTTGCCATCCAGGAGGTGCCATGGTATGCAGACATTGCAAACTACAAGGCAGTAAGATTCATACCCAAAGAGTACAGTAGGCAGCAAACAAAGAAATTGATCACGGATGCAAAGTACTATCTTTGGGATGAACCACATCTCTTCAAGAGATGTGCAGACGGAGTAATCCATAGATGTGTGCCTAAAGAAGAAGCACAGAAGATCCTCTGGCACTGCCATGGATCACAGTATGGAGGACATTTTGGAAGTAAGCGAACAGCCACAAGAGTCCTCCAATGTGGCTTCTACTGGCCTACTCTCTATAAAGACTCCCGAGTGTTTGTACTTAATTGTGACAGTTGCCAAAGATCTGGCAATTTGCCTCACAGTTATGCCATGCCTCAACAAGGGATCTTGGAGATTGAATTGTTTGATGTATGGGGTATTGACTTCATGGGGCCATTCCCACCATCATACTCAAACACTTATATTCTGGTGGCAGTGGATTATGTATCCAAATGGGTAAAAGCTATAGCAACACCCACTAATGATACTAAGACAGTGCTGAAATTCCTCCAAAAATACATCTTCAGCAGATTTGGTATCCCTAGAGTACTAATCAGTGATGGGGGCACTCATTTCTCCAATAAACAGCTTTACTCTGCTTTGGTTCGATATGGAGTTAGCCACAGGGTGGCCACTCCATGTCATCCACAGAAAAGTGGGCAAGCTGAAGTCTCTAATAGAGAACTTAAAAGAATCCTGGAACGGACTGTGATTAATCGTAGAAGGGATTGGGCAAGAAGCTTGGATGATGCTCTGTGGGCATACAGAAAAGCATTCAAGACACCTATAGGAACTTCTCCATACCAGTTGGTGCATAGAAAAGCCTGTCACTTGCCAGTGGAACTGGAACACAAGGCCTATTGGGCAACCAGATTCCTAAACCTTGATGCCAAGTTAGCTGGAGAAAAACGATTGCTCCAGTTAAATGAGCTAGAGGAATTCAGACTCAATGCTTTCAAAAATGCAAAAATTTACAAAGAGAAAGTAAAAAGATGGCATGATAAGAAATTATCATCCAGAGTCTTTGAGCCAGGGCAGAAAGTTCTGCTATTTAATTCTAGACTCATATTATTCCCCGAGAAATTGAAATCCCGGTGGAGAGGTCCATATGTGATTACAAGTGTGTCACCATATGGATACGTGGAGCTTCAGGATAATGATTCTAACAAAAAGTTCATTATTAATGGACAGAGTGTTAAACATTATCTTGAAAGCAATTTTGAGCAAGAATGCTCAAAACTGAGACTTGATTAAAGCTCAGTAATAGTCCAGCTAAAAACATTAAAGAAGCGCTTGCTGGGAGGTAACCTAGCCATTTACAAGGCTTATTTGTTAATTAATTGATTTTTACAGGTATATGTCAATTATCTTCAAGGTAAAATAGCAATTGCTTAAGTTCATAGAGTTACAGAAGGATCCAAAGGATAAAACAGCAAAAAGGAAGCTCACTGGTGCAAAAAAGCTAGTAAAAGTTGTTTTAGGCGTTGAACGCCCAAAAGAAGCACCTACTGGGCGTTCAACGCCAGTAAGGATAGCCATCTGGGCGTTAAATGCCAGAAAGGAGCATCTTCTGGGTGTTGAACGCCAGAAAGAAGCACCTTCTGGGCATTCAACGCCAGATTTACAGCGTCCTAAGCGTTCAGGAAAACGCCCAGTGACAAAGGAGTTCCTGGCGTTCAACGCCAGAAAGAACCAACAGCTGGGCGTTGAACGCCCAGGAGAAGCTGCACATGGGCGTTAAACGCCCAAAATATGCAGCATTTGGGCGTTTAACGCCAGGATGGTGGGGAGGAGATAAATTCGTTTTTACTTCAATTTTTTTTATTTTTTATGTTCCAATTCATGATTTCTTGCATAAACATGTTACAAACTCTCATCTTTCAACTTCAATTTCAAAAAATTTTTAATCCTAAATATATTTCTTGATTTTTCTTTAATTTCTTTTCAAATCTTTTTCAAAACTCATCTATCTTTTTGAATTCTTTTCAAATCTTTTTAATTTCTTCTCATATCTTTTTCAACTCATCATATCTTTTGAATTTCGAAATTGCCTCTCCTTCTATTCCTTTCCTTTCCTTTCTTTTGCTTGAGGACAAGCAAACCTCTAAGTTTGGTGTGATTTGCCATGATCACTGAGCTAAAACTCATCAAGATCATGGCACCTAAGGGACAGGAAGAGCAAGGATGTGACTTGAAGGAACTGAAACGTAAGAAATTATCTCTTGAAGGATCAAGCACCCCACAGACTAGAGGAACACCCACTTCCCAAAATAAAGGTTGTTGAGTCCTAATCTTTGCCTTAACTCTGTGATAACTGTTCTTATTAGGAATTTACCTTAGAAGTTATATATTAGTAGTAGTAATTAGTATCTCTATTTTGATTTTATTTCCAATTAAGTTATAATTTATTTTTCTCATCATCATCAAACATGAATAAAATAGTATATTTTTAGAATAAAGAGGCAATTTAATTTTTTTGAGTTCTTAATAAGGAAAATTCTAATTATTTATATGTGGTGGCAATACTTTTTGTCTTCTAAATGAATGCTTGAAAAGTGCATATTTTTGATATTGAATTTTATGAATGTTAAATGTTGGCTCCTAAAAGAATGATGAACAAGAGAAATGTTATTGATGATCTGAAAAATCATGAAATTGATTCTTGAAGCAAGAAAAAGCAGTGAAAAACAAGCTTGCGAAAAAAAAAGAAAAAAAAGTAAAAGAGATAGAAAAAGCCAATAGCCCTTTAAACCAAAAGGCAAGGGTGAAAGGGATCCAAGGCTTTGAGCATTAATGGATACGAGGGCCCAAGGAAATAAATCCAGGCCTAAGCGACTAAATCAAGCTGTCCCTAACCATGTGCTTGTGGCATGCAGGTCCAAGTGAAAGACTTGAGACTGAGTGGTTAAAGTCGTGATCTAAAGCAAAAGAGTGTGCTTAAGAACTCTGGACACCTCTAATTGGGGACTATAGCAAAGCTAAGTCACAATCTAAAAAGGTTCACCCAGTTATGTGTCTGTGGTATTTATGTATCCGGTGGTAATACTGGAAAACAAAGTGCTTAGGGCCACGGCCAAGACTCATAAAGTAGCTATGTTCAAGAATCAACATACTAAACTAGGAGAATCAATAATACTATCTGAATTTTGAGTTCCTATGGATGCCAATCAGTCTGAATTTCAAAGGATAAAGTGAGATGCCAAAACTGTTCAGAAGCAAAAAGCTACTAGCCCCGCTCAACTAATTAGAATCTGAGCTTCACTTAAAACTCTGAGATATTATTGGTTCTTAATTTTTTTTATCCTATTTTATTTATCTAGTTGCTTGGGGACAAACAACACTTTAAGTTTGGTGTTGTGATGAGCGGATATTTTATACGCTTTTTAGGGATAATTTCATGTAGATTTTAGTATGTTTTAGTTAGTTTTTAGTATAATTTTATTAGTTTTTAGGCAAAATTCATATTTCTGGACTTTACTATGAGTTTGTGTGTTTTTTTGTAATTTCAGGTATTTTCTGGCTGAAATTGAGGGAGCTGAGCAAAAATCTGATTTAGGCTGAAAAAAGACTGCTGATGCTGTTGAATTCTGACCTCCCTGCACTCGGAATGAATTTTTTGGAGTTACAGGAGCCCAATTGGCGCTCTCTCAATTGGGTTGGAAAGTAGACATCCAGGGCTTTCCATCAATATATAATAGTCTATACTTTGTACGAAGATAGATGACATAAACTGGCGTTCAACGCCGGTTCCATGTTGCAGTCTGGCGTTCAGCGCCAGAAACAGGTTGCAAATTGCAGTTCAACGCCAGAAACAGGTTACAACCTGGGATTCAACTCCAGAAACAGCCCATGCACGTGAGAATAATAAGATAACCATAGCTTGCTTCAAACCAACAATCTCCGTGGGATTCGACCCTTACTCACGTAAGGTATTACTTGGACGACCCAGTGCACTTGCTGGTTAGTTGTGCGGATTGCAAAAGTGTGATTGTAATTTCGTGCACCACTGGCTTTGCTGCGAATGTTTCAAAATGAATTTTAAAATGAAACTAATTTTAAATAAAGCTTTAGTCCTATAATTTTAACGTCGTAAAATTTCAGAATGGTTGGCCTTGTGGTTTTAAAGATATGAATTTTTGAAATACGATGCGTTATATAATAAAAGCCAGATTCTGTCTTCTTAGGTCAGCGACTTTGAGAGTTTATAACTTCTGATTATGGATGGATATTTAAGTGCAATCAATTGGAGGCAAAAATTAATTATGCTTAGCAGTTGTGATTTAAATTTCAGGGCTGTCCATGTTGTAATGAGTGAGTTATGGGACTTGGAAGAGAACATGTTCATTGACTTTTAAAACAGAATTCTGCAGAAAGTTGCTCAACTTCCAAGTTACATAACTCCTTCATTAAAAATGATTTTGATCTGAAACCAATTGGAAAAGAAACCAGGATATATTAAGTTGAACCATATTAATTTTTAAGGCTATTGAATTTAATTTGAATTTTATATGGAATTTTAGATATCGTATGCTGCTGCTGTTTTCTGGTTTCTAAGCACTGCAGAGAAGTCAGCGTTTCTCCTCTGTTTCTGAGGTTAGTTAAATCAGAAAATTATGATTCTTGGTTTTTTAGAAAGCTTATTCTGAGATGAACGTCTGGACATAAAGTTTTCCCAATTTCGAGTTCATTTGTTATACTAAAAATAGAAAAGAAAATAGAGTGTCGAGGATATCTTAGTGATATTCATGGGTCCGAGAAGTCAAAGATTAATCTTCGTGTTATGTGATTGATTTAATGTTAGAGTTAGGTTGATTTAAGATTATTCGATATTAAAGAGGTTGAGAAGAGTTTCATAAATAGTTTGGTCAGGACCCGGAAAGGGTAAAGGTGATAAATTATAAGGGAATGATGTGAAAGCTAAATGAATACATGTTGCTATGGCTATAAAGAACGAATGTAAGGAAATGATGATGAAAAATGTGAAATGGAAGTTGTTAATAAAAGGAGTTAACATGCCATGGTTTGATGAATGATTAAATAATGATTATGACTATGAAATGGCTTATGAATGATGATATCTGAGATACGAGTTTCCCAGGGTAAAAAACGTGGATCGCCACCACGTGTTCCAGGTTGAATCTCGATACTCTGATGACCCTACGTCGTAAGGCTGACCGGGCACGTATAAATTCCCGGGTATGGATAGCCTCCATTGAGTGATTTATATGATGATTAATTGTGAACTCTATGTATAGACTCTTGGGGATGCGCGACGGGGGACAGTCTAAGGTTTTCAGACTTGTTGGGTTGGCTGGATAACCGACAGATGGACCCCATCAGCCATAGGACAGGCATGCATCATATGCATTTGTTTGTTTTGATTGCTCTGAATTTCTTAGGTTCGCCTAATTGATTTATATCATCTGCTACCTGTTATACTTGCTACTTGTACTATCTACTCATTACTTGTGCGTGAACTTGTATGGTTGCTTGTTTCTGTTGCATTATGGATGATGGAGGAATGGAGGAAAAGGAGAAATGGTTTGGTGTTAGATTAGGATTGAAATTGAATAAGTTAGGTAGATTTAGAATACCTACCCCTGTTTATGGCTTCCATTTAGTAATTAAGTTGGATAATTGAATAACAAAGTTCTAGGATTGCCTATGGCATTCTCAGGACCTTATTTATTATACGTGTGGTACTTTTACCATGCTGAGAACCTCCGGTTCTTATTCCATATTGTATTGTTGTTTTTTGAGATGCAGGTCAAGAGGCTCCTCGCTAGGCGTCTGGATCCTGGGAAGCGAAGTAGTCCTTGGGTGTATTTTGGTTTTCCATTTGTATATATGTATATATGTATTTAGCTTACTCTCCAAGTAACTTATGTATACTGCTCCTCTTAGAGGTTGAGGGAGAGATAAGAGTTTATTTTGGTATTTTGGTGTATTTTGGGGATACCTATGTATGTTCTATATATATATATATATATCCTCTGGCCAGCCTTAGCTTCACAGGCTGAGTCAGGGGCTAGTTATGTTGTTTTCTTGGCTTTCCTCTATTCTTTTGCTTATCTTTATCATGTTCCTATTAGGTTTCTTAGCACACAAGTAATTCTTTCCTGAGCATTGCGCTTTTTATTTTGCGATTTTGTTTTAGCCGTTTTTCAAGGCTCCTAGTTAAGTATCCTTTTCTCTATTATTATATATATTACTATTCTTAGAGGTCGTAATACCTTACTATCTCAGTCTTATGACTTAAGCATAAGATTAAGTATGGTAGGGTGTTACATTATGGTATCAGAGCAGTTCGTTCCTATAGAGCCTGAAGACGGACTGATGGTGCTTTTGTGCATTCTCTGTGTATATGTTTATGTCCTATTAGGATATCTAACTGATATGTGTAGCATACATATTCGTGAGCATGCGTTTGGGACTCTTAAGAACTAAACTTGAGATATTGAGACTGATCACCTTAATATCAATTGTCTGGTATGAACAGGGACCAAATATCGACTCGCAGATCCAAACGAGATAACTGGAAGAAAAATCCTAGGACCGAACCAATGCGAGGACCCCGAGATGGAAGCTCAGGTGCTGGTACGAGCAACATAGGTCAATACTATAGGTCCATGACCCTTACCGATTTCCTCAAGAGTGGTCCACCTCGGTTTAATGGAAATGCCAATGCATTAGAGGCTGATCGGTGGTTTCGAGATGTGAAGATATTCTTATACACTCAACACATACTGGAAGTACAGTCGGTGGAAATAGTGACTTACATGTTGGAGGGTGATGCTCAGGAATGGTGGCAGGAGTTATATCACACCTTGCAGATGGAGTTAATAGATATCCCTTGGAGTAGACTCAAGACGGAATTTTATGAAAAATATTTCTTACATGCAATTCGCGTTGCAAAAGAATTGGAGTTAATGCAATTGAAGCAAGAAAATATGTCTGTTGCTGACTATAGCCATGAATTCGACAACTTGTGTCATCTCTTAAGAGTTTGTCAAGGAAATTCAGCTGACTATGAGGCGTGGAAGTGTGTTCAGTATAAGAAAGGGCTTAGAAGAGATATTTTCAACTGCGTGAGTCCGCAAAGGTTAATGAATTTTCCTGAATTGGTTATGAAAAGTCAATTCGCAGAACGTTACTCTATAAAGTCAGCAATGTTACAGGAAGGCTATGGAGAGACTACTCCGGATGAGCCACATAGAGGCGAACTAGGTGTATGTTACAAGTGTGGGAAGCCAGGGGATATAGTTCGAGACTGTCACAAGAAACGCCGGGATGCAATCGAATCTGATCTTCAGACCCGAGGTAACTATAAGCTAGCAGTTGAGTTTTTAACTACCTTGCGTATCATCAATATATGTATGATCCATTTGTGAAGCATGACAAGTTTTGATGATCGTGGAGTCCGAACCAATGGTTAGTTGAAAACTACTAGTTGTTGAGATGGAGCGATACTTAGCTAACTTAGATGAGCGGCTAGGTTCTTGGAAGATAAGAATCAGAAAGATGAAGTGGACGCTGGGTGAATTATACCTAAGGAATTGGAACCGTTGAGAGCTATGCAGAGTTACCATTTGAAATCTAGTGACATTAAGATTTCAAGGAAAAAAAAATAGAGCGAGTTCAACCTTTAGTTGTTAATTGATCGAGAGACAAGTAGAGGTGAGACCAAATTCCTATACGAGAGAGTTTTCAAGACCATTCTTGAAGATGTACCAGAATTTCCACCTTAGAGAGAACGTGAGTTTGCCATAGACTTAGTGTCGAAAATTGGATCAGTATTGATTGCACCACAAGTGAAGACATCATTAGAATCAGTAGTGTTCAAGACCAAGTTGAAGAGAGATCTGGAAGAGAGGATCGTCCAACTAAATGTCTCTTTGCAAGAGCGTGCCAGCTAATCTTCACGACTTAATCTAATCTTTCTCTTATAGCTTGCATTGAAAGTTCTATCTTGAACCTTCTCCTGTAAAAGCCCAACTCATTGTTCTTCCAATCTTGTTCCTTACTCGTACAAAGCTTGTCTCTTTTGAATTCAGCTTGAACTCATCCTAAAATAATCACACAACTTTTGAATCCTGGTGACCTACGGTGTGTGAAGTTGCTCTCTTGTGGAAACTCGCATTCCTTTCAAGTCAACTAGAACCTATTCAATTCGATATGCCTTATTCTTTCTATTTAAGCTTTGGTTCGAACTTCTTTCCTGAAATGCAACTAGGTTTCTCTTCTTGTGAATCCCATTAGTTCTGTACAACTCCGCTTAACTGTATGCAAGACTTTCTTTTGAATTCTTGTGAACACCGTTCGCGCTACTCGTTCATTCCTTTGAACATAACGTTTCTTTGAAAAATAAACTTGTGTTGGATTTTGCGTTATGCATAACTCTTAGATGCAATTATTAGAGTATCAATCCTTTAAAGCAAGACTTTTGAACATGAAAATGAAGTAGCGACATTCCTAGGAAATCTAGAGCCTTAACCCTCACCGATCGTATCGCTCATGACTAAATAGATGCAATGAGGTGCACCGTGTGAATGAAACACCAGGATACGCTGGAAGCCTTCGAGCCATGGAAAGAAGATTGATCCTTATACCTATACTTATATCACTTGAACATAATGAACCATTTCGGGGAATTATTACGATGTATTATTGGAAGACTGAAGATGCGTGCTGAAGCGACATCGTAAGATCGTAGCAGACGCCTTAAGCAAGAAGATTCTAAGGGATTCTTGGACAATTAATTCCAAAGGAGAAAATGTTAGATGAGTTATAGTTCTATGTTGGAGAGTGCGAGTGTAGTTGGAAGGGTCGAACTAAATCCATTGCCAATTTACAACATGATAACGACGAAGTACGGGACACGTAATGAGTCAATAAGGAACCGCCAAAGATGTCGAAGTCTGGAAAACAAAAGGAAATTAAGAAGAGATTTACATGACCAGTGTCGAAATAGAGATCATAGAGTCAAAGACTTAAGAAGTGCAATACTGGTAATAAGGAGCTATTAAGAGTACTGATAAACCACTATTTTATGGTTTATCTTGTATTTAATTGAGTGGATTTTATCAACTCTTTACCCACTTATTCATACTATTTGCATGTTTTACAATTCCTTCCCAGAATTTGTTCTATGATTGAAAACATGCTTCTTTGGATTTTATTTTCTTTTATTTAATCCTCTCTTATTACCATTAGATGCCTTGATATGTGTGTTAAGTGATTTCAGGTATTACAGGGCAAGAATGGCCTAGAGGATGGAAAGGAAGCATGCAAAAGTGGAAGGAATACAAGAAGTTGAAGAAACTGCAAAGCTGTCAGCCTGACCCTCTCGCACTAAAATGACCATAGCTTGAGCTACAGAGGTCCAAATGACACGGTTTCACTTGCGTTGGAAAGCTAACATCCAGGGCTTCGATTTGATATATAATTTACCATAGTGGTCGTACAGATAGGCGACGCGAACGCGTCATCCACACGGACGCGTCACATCTGCGAAAATCAGCGTGGCAGATTTCGCAAACAGCGAATCCTGGGCTATTTCCGGCCCAGTTTCAAGCTCAGAAAACACAGATTAAAGGCTGCAAAGTGGAGGAATGAAGGGGACACTTCAGATTAGACTCATAATTCACTTTTCATGTTTTAGATGTAGTTTTTAGAGAGAGAGGCTCTCTCCTCTCTCTTAGAATTTAGGATTAGGATTTTTAGAAATTAGGAATTTATCTCATCTTCACATCAGGTTCAATATTTTTTTATTTTGACTTCTCTTCTACTTTGAGATACTTTAATGCTTTTATTTGTATTTGATTTATGTTGCCCAATTGGCTTATGAACTTTTCCATGTTAGATTTCATTGCTTCGAATGTATGTTATTTGAGGTATTCCAGATATTTATGATTTTAATTTAACTTTCTACATTCTTGGCTTTGGTTGATTAATTGGTGACTCTTGGGTTATCAAACTCATTGTTGATTGAAAATTGGAATTCTTCAAGAATTGATTCGAGATCCAATAACTCTAACTTTTCCCAAGGAAAGACTGGGACTTGAGGATTCGAATTAATTCATCTACTTAACTTACCTTCATAGTTAGAGGTTAACAAAGTAGGAGAAAACTCCAATTCTCATCACAATTGATAAGGATAACTAGGATAGGACTTCCAGTTCTCATACTTTGCCAAGAGTTTATTTTACAGTTATTATTATTTTATTTTACTTGTCATTCAACTAACCTTTTACCTTAATCCAAAACCCCAAAACATACCTTTGCATAACCAATAATAAGAACATACTTCCCTGCAGTTCCTTGAGAAGACGACCCGAGGTTTAATACTCGGTTATCAATTTTAAAGGGGTTTGTTACTTGTGACAACCAAAATGTTTGTACGAAGGGATTTTTGTTGGTTTAGAATCTATATCTACAATGCGACTATTTTTATAAAATTCTTTACTTCCAAAAATCCTAACGTCAAAATGGCGCCGTTGCCGGGGAATTGCAAACGTGTGCCTTATTATTGGTTATTGTAAATATTTTTCAAAAAAAATATTTTTCTTTTACTTGTTTATTTGTGTCTCCTTTTTCCCCCTTATTTATGATAACTACTATGAATTCTCACCCCTCTCGCTTTGAGTTTAGTTCTAACTTTGTTGAAGGAAATAGAAACCACAGCAAGAATATGCACCAAGGTCAGACCAATCAAGGATGGATGGAGTCAAGAGGATCTAATCAACCCTTTAGGAAACAACACCCTCCAAGATATCATGGACAACGACCATTCTACAATGCATACCCAGCTGAAAGATTTGGTGGACTGCCTAGTAGCTACCAACAAGCCCCACCCTGTGCTCAGAGACCATCCTCTCGACATAACTTTGAACCAACACACTCACAAGCTTCTTTTCACCATTCACTACCACATGATCCTTATCCACCCCAACACCAATCCAATTACTCCCAAGAACCACCACTGCCCCATACACCATGCCCATATCCATCAAAGCCAGAATCACATGTTCGCCTCGAAGAATCAATAAACCAATTTAATGCAACCCTTCATCAACTGGAGCAAGCAATAAATCAATTATCTTCCAGACGTTCGGACACTCAACAGAATCCCATGGCTTCATGTGGAGAATCTAATGAAGAATGTGTTGTGGAGAAGACACGAGAAGCTCCAGTGGACAATATAAAGCCTAACTTCGTACTGGGACAAGTAAAGGATGCTGTCATTATAGAAGAGGAAGAGTTGGTTGAAGATTTAGGAGATGCTAAACCTCCATGGGAACACAGATTCATGGAAGACTCCGTTGAGGATACTACAATTGACGCTGAGGAGGATTTTGCACCACCTCCAATGCAAATATCTTATGAAGAACTGGACGGAATAACCCAGGACGCAGGTTTCCTTGATGATAATGATCACGAGTCCTGTTCTCTTAGTGACGAACTTACATCCGCAAGTGATTTCTTTGAGACAGAAGAATCTTCCCCGAGTGAATATGAAGATGATGCTGAGGTAGATTTTTCTCAAACTCTAATATATGACCTGAGCGATGATGAGGGAGAAATTGAAGACTCTGATCAAGATATGGTTGAAGTGGAAGAAATTCGCAAAGAAATGGAAGAATTCACAGAAGATTATAAGGGAGTAGAACTTACAGAACCACTAGAAACACCTATCCCAAGGCCATTACCGCCCAACACAAACTACAAGTGGGTAAAATCCTTGCCTTTTATCTTCAATCTTCCACTTGAATATGGTTTGCTTGAAACAGATGGCCAACTTAGAGCTCTCTGCGGCTTTAAGAGTAAGAGGGAAATGGCTCGTACTTAGAGCTGGTGCACAAGGTTCAATAAGTTTCCACGCTTCAACTTGAAGTGCAAGGATTGGTATCATGCTCAATTGAAAGGATCTTGGAAGCTGTTTGGTCACTGCAGTGAGAATTCCGATTACTTATCACCCGACTGGAAAAATGTAGACCGAGACAAAATGGGTGTAAAAGTAGAGTTTGGGATCCTGGAATCTATTCTACCATTCAATACTCCGGGAGCCTGCAAGCCTGTTTGAACTCACCTAAGGGCTTTACGTACCTTGTTTGGGACCCCGGAGGATGTTGGCATTCCAAACATTGGTGGAGATTTCTGGATGAGTTCAAGCACAAGCCGCCATAACAGGAAGCTCCTCAAATGTCCAACTTAAGGACTTTAACTAAAAGTGCTAGGTGGGAGACAACCCACCATGGTATGATCGTTCCTTTTTCAGTTTTCATTTTAGTTTGTTTTGTTTGTTTTCGAGTTTTGATTGAACCTAGAATCATGCATACTTGCATAGCATTTATATTAAGCATTTCATTCTGCATACTGCATTAAAAAAAGGGGAAAACACGCACGCGACGCGGCAGGGTCGCTGACGCGTCCGCGTCACATGTGCGTTGTGAAGAAGAGAAATCGAACAGAGAGTCACGCGAGAGCGTGGCTGGAGGCGTGCCCGTGGCATAAATCGTCCCATGTGACCACGTCGCTGACGCGTCTGCGTCGAGTGGGAACACTGGCCTCCCACGCGACCGCGTCACTCACGCGGCTGCGTGCCTTGGAATTCGACGTAGAAAAGGTGCACGACCGAAAGTTGTGCTAGAGTGGTGTTGGATTGGTGCTAAACGCACAATTCTTCCCACGCGGCCGCGTGACCGATGCGACCGCGTCATATCCCCATATTGGCCACTCACGCGATCGCGTCGACCACGCGATCGCGTCACCCAAAATTTGGCAAATTAAGATTTTGAACAGAGAGTTGTGCGAGTGCGAGGCTGCCCTCGCGCCAGTAGCATAAAACGTGTCACGCGACCGCGTCGATTAACTTAAAGCGCAAGTCACGCGACCGCGTGCCCCACGTGTTCGCGTCGCTTGCGCCGCACAGCTTCTCCTAATTTGCCAAATATATTATCTTTTCTTCCGCAATCCTAATTTTTCCCTCCCTCCTTTCTTACTCACTTCTTTCCCTTCTCATTCTTCTTATCGTTCATTTTATTTATTTGCATATTCCATTCATTGCATTTTAATTTAGTGTATATTCTTCCTTCTTTTTCTAAATTCATTATTTTTCCTTTAGTGTTGAATTTTCTTATTTAACTGTTGCATCTTCTCTTGAATTTTTTTGAGTGCTTAGTGACTTGTTTTATTCTGGTTAGGTAATAATTTATATCAATGCCAATCTTTTATACTTGTATCACTTTTGCATTGACTTGAATTTATATTATCTCTCCTTACCCACACTCTCTTCCCTCATTTTTTGAAAATTTTTACATTATTGATATGCCATGTGTCTCTACTATTTTCTCACTTGCATGTTGTAGCTACCATGTAATTGAGACCCCCATTATTTGTTATAACCCACCCAGACTTTATTTATATTCTTATTTTTATTTCTGGGTTACTTTTTCTTCTTTTCTCTCTTCTTTCAGGATGGCCACCACAAAGGGAGAGGAAAAGCTTCTTACTGGGGAGACAAACAAGTTCATCTGCTCAATCTTTGGAGAAAAGCATCAATTGAAGCAACCCGTCCACTTGCACATCTCAGCATGCATCGAGGACGGTGCAATCTTTAAGTGTGGGGAGGTCGATACCGATCTCCATGGGTTAGTTACTCTTCTATCTCAACACCAATGGTTTATTTTCCTTGTTCATTGTTGCATTTGCATGACTGATTGCATGTTTATTTGATTTTATGCATTTAGTTACTACTTGGTTAAAGTAATAAATTTCTTTTAAGACCCTATTTTTGAAAACTTTCACTAATTTAAATTAAAAATTAAAATTTTCTATATGTTAAAATTTGTTTGAAGTCGTATTTGAAACATGGTTTTTGAGCCAAAGAACACACAACCTGTGAGCTTATTTACATGGTTACATTATTTAACCATAAATTTTTATTCTTGTGTGTTTTCTTCTCTATAATTGTAATCTTTGCTTTGTTCCATTCTATATGTCCAATATTTAATATATTTACATGCTTGCATATGATTGAGGCCATTGTTTGATTCTAGCTCACTTATCCCAAAATTAGCCTACTGGTGCACGAAATGCAATCCCACTCTTTGACAATTCGCACAACTAACCAGCAAGTGCACTGGGTCGTCCAAGTAATACCTTACGTGAGTAAGGGTCGATCCCACGAAGATTATTGGTTTGAAGCAAGCTATGTTTATTTTATTATTCTTAGTCAGGATATCAATTAAAATTATCAGTTGGAATTATAGAAAAATAAAAGAGCATGAAATAAATAATTGTTACTTTGATAATGGAGAATATGTTGGAGTTTTGGAGATGCTTTGTCTTCTGAATTCCTGTAATGTAATATTCAACTCAATTCCAAAGTGCAAAGTTCCTTCCATGGCAAGCTGTATGTAGGGTGTCACCATTCTCAGTGGCTACCTCCCATCCTCTCAGTGAAAACGGTCCAGATGCTCTGTCACAGCACGGCTAATCAGCTGTTGGTTCTCGATCATGCTGGAATAGGATCCATTGATCCTTTTGCGTTTGTCATCACGTCCAGCAATCGCGAGTTTGAAGCTCGTCACAGCCATTCAATCCTTGAATCCTACTCAGAATACCACAGACAAGGTTTAAACTTTCCGGATCCTCAAGAGTGGCCGCCATCAATTCTAGCTTATACCACGAAGATTCTGATTAAGGAATCTAAGAGAAGCTCATTCAATCTGATGTAGAACGGAGGTGGTTGTCAGGCACACGTTCATGGATTGAGGAAGGTGATGAGTGTCACGGATCATCACCTTCTTCATAATTAAGCGCGAATGAACATCTTAGATAGGAACACACACGTTTGAATGGAGAAATAGAAACAATTGCATTAATTCATCGAGACGCTGCAGAGCTCCTCACCTCCAACAAGGGAGTTTAGAGACTCATACCGTCAAAGTGTATAAAATTCAGATCTGAAAATGTCATGAGGTACAAAATAAGTCTCTAAAAGTTGTTTAAATAGTAGACTAGTAACCTAGGTTTACAGAAAATGAGAAGACTAAGATAATTGGTGCAGAAATCCACTTCTGGGGCCCACTTGGTGTGTGCTGGGGCTGACACTTAAGCCTCTCACGTGCTTGGGCTGTTTCTGGAGTTGAACACCAGGTTGTAACGTGTTTTGGGCGTTGAACTCCAACTTGTAACCTGTTTCTGGCGCTGGACGCCAGACAGCAGCATGGAACTGGCGTTGAATGCCAGTTTACGTCATCTATATTTGCGCAAAGTATGAACTATTATATATTTCTAGAAAGCCCTAGATGTCTACTTTCCAACCCAATTGAGAGCGCGTCAATTGGACTCATGTAGCTCCAAAAAATCCATTCCGAGTGCAGGGAGGTCAGGATCCAACAGCATCAGCAGTCCTTTTTCAGCCTAACTCAGATTTTTGCTCAACTCCCTCAATTTCAGCCAGAAAATACCTGAAATCACAGAAAAATACACAAACTCATAGTAAAGTCCAGAAATATGATTTTTTCCTAAAAACTAATAAAATTCTATTAAAAACTAATTAAAACATACTAAAATCTACATGAAATTACCCCCAAAAAGCGTATAAAATATCCGCTCATCACAACACCAAACTTAAACTGTTGCTTGTCCCCAAGCATCTAGAAGAATAAAATAGGATAAAAAGAAGTTAAGAAGCAATAATATCTCAGAGTTTCAAGTGAGGCTCAGGTTTTAGTTAGATGAGCGGGGCTAGTAGCTTTTTGTTTCTGAACAGTTTTGGCATCTCACTTTATCCTTTGAAATTCAGAATGATTGGCATCCATAGGAACTCAGGATTCTGATAGTATTATTGATTTTCCTAGTGTAGTGTGTTGATTCTTGAACACTGTTACTTTATGAGTCTTGGCCGTGGCCCTAAACACTTTGTTTTTCAGTATTACCACCGGATACATAAATGCCACAGACACATAATTGGATGAACCTGTTCAGATTGTGACTTAGCTTTGCTAAAGTCTCCAATTGGAGGTGTCCAGAGCTCTTAAGCACACTCTTTTGCCTTGGATCACGACTTTAACCACTCAGTCTCAAGCTTTTCACTTGGACCTGCATGCCACAAGCACATGGTTAGGGACAGCTTGATTTAGCCGCTTAGGCATGGAATTACTTCCTTGGGCCCTCCTATCCACTGATGCTCAAAGCCTTGGATCCTTTTCACCCTTGCCTTTTGGTTTTAAGGGCTATTGGCTTTTTTCTTTTTTTTGATCCAATGATTTCTTGTAAGAATTTTTTTTCACTGCTTTTTCTTGCTTCAAGAATCAAATTCATGATTTTTCAGATCATCAATAATATTTTTCGTGTTCCTCATTCTTTCAGGAGCCAACATTCGTAAAATTCAAGATACAAATTATGCATTGTTCAAACATTCATTCAGAGAACAAAAGGTATTGCCACCACATATAATTAATTATAATTTTTATTATTAAGAACTCGAAAAATATAAATTACTTCTTTATTCTAATTATCTACTATTTTATTCATGTTTGATGATGATGAGAAAAATAAATTATAACTTAATTGGAAATAAAACCAGAATAGATATGCTAATTACTACTACTACTGTATAACTTCTAAGGTAAATTCCTATAATAACACTATCACAGAGTTAAAGTTAAAATTAGAACTCAACAATCTGTATTTTGGGAAGTGGATGTTCCTCTTATCTGTGGGGTGCTTGGTCCTTCAAGGATTAATTTCTGGCGCTTCAGCTCCCTTAAGTCACACCCTTGCTCTTCTTGTTCCCTAAGCAATTTGCAAAGCATGCTACTTTGATTGTTCTGTTCGTCCTTTATTTGGTTCATAACTTCTTGCAACTTGGAAACAGATGCCTCAAGATGTTCCCAATATTCGAATTGAGGAAGTTCTGGGAGGAATTCTTGTGCTCTCCTCTTGATTGGATCATCCTGCAGCTGTTGTCTTTCCATTGATATTTTAGTGATTGGCCGCTCAACTGAGATATACTCAGTTATTCCCATCTTCACTCCGGCATCTCTGCAGAGCATAGAAATTAAGCTTGGATAGGCCAATTTGACATCCTTGGAGTTCATGTTTGCTATTTTGTAGAGTTCACACGAGATTAGTTAACGAACTTCTACTTCTCTTCCCAACATGATGCAGTGAATCATCACCGTTCTTTTAACAGTAACTTCAGAACGGTTGCTGGTGGGCAATATAGAACACCCAATAAAGTCCAGCCAGCCTCTGGCAACTGGTTTGAGATCTTCTCTCTTGAGTTGATTTGGGATGCCAGTGGTGCTGGTGGTCCACCTGGCTCCAGGGATGCATATATCCTTTAGAATCTTGTCCAGGCCTTTGTTTACCCTCATCATTCTCCTATTAAAGGAGTCTGGGTCATCTTTCAGTTGAGGAAGCTTAAAGATCTCCCTGATTTTGTCAGGATGGATGTGAACAATCTTTCCTCTGACTAAGGTCCGATGGTCATAGAGGGCAGCTCCAATTATTCTTTGCCTGTCTGTCTGCCACAGATTAGCATAGAACTCCTGAACCATATTCCTTTCCACTTTTATTTCAGGATTAGCTAGGATTTTCTAGTTCCTGTTTCGAATTTGTTCTTGGATCTCTGGATATTCATTTTCTTTCAGATCGAACTTGACTTCTGGGATCACTAATCTTAGACCCATTATTTTGTAGTAATGGTCTGAATGTTCTTTAGTCAAGAACTTCCCTTGATTCCAAGGTGGTTTTGGAATACTCTCTTTCTTGCCTCTTGGGGTGGGTTATTTTCCTTTAGGGGCCATGATCAAAGTGAGTATGTTTTTGTGATCACGGATAAGCACACCAAACTTAGAGGTTTAGTTGTCCTCAAGCAAAAGAAAAGAAAGGAGAGGGATAGGAGGAGAGCAAGTGTGGAATGGTGGATGATGAGATGGGCGCCGAATGTGGATATAAAGGCAGGGAGGGTGGGTTTCAAAAATAAGAAGAAAAAGATAAGATAGAAGATATGATTTATAAAAGATAAATATGATAAGAAAAAGATATAATTAAAAAAAATTGTTAATGATATTTGGAAAAGATAAATTTGAATTTTAATTTTGAAAGAAGATTTTTAAAAGATAATTGAGTTTTGAAAAACTTAAAAAAAAGTTGGGTTGGATTGGAAGACAATTTGTCTTTATGGATTAAGATGCATTTAATATTTTTGAAAAAGGATTTTAGAAATTAGGGTTCTTAGAAAACTATTTTGATTTGAAGGATAGCATTTTGAAACATGTTTATGCAAGAAATCATGAATTGAAACATAAAAATTTAGAAAATTTGTAAAGAAAAACGAATTTTACCTCCTCCCCACCATCTTGGCGTTAAACGCCCAAACGCTGCATGTTTTGGGCGTTTAACGCCCAATTACTGCTTCTCCTGGGCGTTCAACGCCCAACTGTTGCTTCTTTCTGGCGTTGAACGCCAGGAAGTTCTTTGTTACTGGGCATTTTTCTGAACGCCCAGGACGCTGTCAGTCTGGTGTTAAACGCGCAGAAGGTGCTTCTTTCTGGCATTCAACGCCCAGAAGATGCTCCCTTCTGGCATTTAACGCCCAGATGGCTACCCTTACTAGCGTTGAACGCCCAGTGGGTGCTTCTTTTGGGCATTCAACGCCCAAAATGTTTCTTACTGGATTTTTCACGCCAGTGAGCTTCCAAATTCCCTTGTAACTTTGTGAATTCAAGCAATTGCTATTTTACCTTGAAGATACTTTGACATATACCTATAAAAATCAATTAATTAACAAATAAACTTTGCAAATGGCTGGGTTGCCTCCTAGCAAGCGCTTCTTTATTGTCATTAGTTGGACTATTACTGAGCTTTAATCAAACATCAGTTTTGAGCATTCTTGCTCAAAATTGCCTTCAAGATAATGTTTGACTCTCTGTCCATAACAATGACTTTTTATTAGAATCATTATCCTGAAGCTCTATGTATCCATATGGTGACATACTTGTGATCACATATGGACCTCCCCACCGGGACTTCAATTTCCCGGGGAATAATTTGAGCCTAGAATTAAATAGCAGAACTTTCTGCCCTGGCTCAAAGACTCTGGATGATAATTTCTTATCATGCCATCTTTTTTCTTTCTCTTTGTATATTTTTGCATTCTCGAAAGCATTGAGTCTAAATTCCTCTAGCTCATTTAACTGGAGCAATCGTTTTTCTCCAACTAACTTGGCATTAAGGTTTAGGAATCTGGTTACCCAGTAGGCCTTATGTTCCAGTTCCACTGGCAAGTGACATGCCTTTCCATACACAAGCTAGTATGGAGAGGTCCCTATAGGGGTCTTGAATGCTGTTCTGTATGCCCACAGAGCATCATCCAAGCTTCTTGCCCAATCCCTACTACGGTTAATTACAGTCTGTTCCAGGATTCTTTTGAGTTCTCTATTTGAGACTTCAGCTTGCCCATTAGTCTGTGGGTGATATGGAGTGGCCACCCTGTGGCTAACTCCATAACGAACCAAAGCAGAATAGAGCTGTTTATTGCAGAAATGAGTGCCCCCATCACTGATTAGTATTCTAGGGGTGCCAAATCTGCTGAAGATGTATTTTTGGAGGAATTTTAACACTGTCTTAGTGTCATTAGTGGGTGTAGCAATAGCTTCTACCCATTTGGATACATAATCCACCGCCACCAGAATATAAGTGTTTGAGTATGATGGTGGGAAAGGTCCCATGAAGTCAATACCCCATACATCAAATAACTCAATCTCTAAGATCCCTTGTTAAGGCATGGCATAACTGTGAGGCAGATTGCCAGATCTTTGGCAACTGTCGCAATTAAGCACAAACACTCGGGAATCTTTATAGAGAGTAGGCCAGTAGAAGCCACATTAGAGGACTTTTGTGGTTGTTCGCTCACTTCCAAAATGTCCTCCATACTGTGATCCATGGAAGTGCCATAGGATCCTCTGCGCTTCTTCTTTAGGCACACATCTACGGATTACTCCATCTGCACATCTCTTGAAGAGATATGGTTCATCCCAAAGATAGTACTTTGCATCCGTGATCAACTTCTTTGATTGCTGCCTACTGTACTCTTTAGGTATGAACCTTACTGCCTTGTAGTTTGCAATGTCTGCAAACCATGGCACTTCCTGGATGGCAAAGAGTTGCTCATCCGGAAAGGTTTCAGATATCTCAGTAAGAAGGAGGGATGCCCCTTCTATTGGTTTTATTCGGGACAGGTGATCTGCTACTTGGTTTTCTGTCCCTTTTCTGTCTCTTATTTCTATATCAAGCTCTTGCAGAAGCAACACCCATATGATAAGTCTGGGTTTTGAATCCTGCTTTGTGAGTAGATATTTAAGAGCAGCATGATCAGTGTACACAATCACTTTTGATCCTACTAAATAGGATCTAAACTTGTCAATAGCGTAAACCACTGCAAGCAACTCTTTTTCTGTGGTTGTGTAATTCTTCTATCGTCATTTAAAACACGACTGACATAGTAAATGATGTGTAGAAGCTTGTCATGTCTCTGTCCCAACACTGCACCAATGGCATGATTATTGGCATAACACATTAATTCAAATGGTAATGTCCAGTCTGGTGCAGAGATGACTGGTGCTGTGACCAGCTTAGCTTTCAGAGTCTCAAACACCCACAGACACTCCTTATCAAAGATAAATGGCGTGTCAGCAGCTAGCAGATTACTTAGAGGTTTGGCAATTTTTAAAAAATCTTTTATAAACCTCCTATAGAATCCTGCATGCCCCAGAAAGCTTCTGATTGCCTTAACATTGGCTAGTGGTGGTAATTTTTCAATTACCTCTACCTTAGCTTGATCCACCTCTATTCCCTTGTTCGAGATTTTGTGCCCAAGGACAATTCCTTCAGTCACCATAAAGTGACATTTCTCCCAGTTTAAAACTAGGTTGGTCTCTTGGCATCTCTTTAGAACAAGCGCTAGATGGTCAAGACAGGAGCTGAATGAGTCTCCAAATACTGAAAAGTCATCCATGAAGACTTCCAGAAATTTTTCCACCATATCAGAGAAAATTGAGAGCATGCACCTTTGAAAGGTTGCAGGTGCATTGCACAAGCCAAATGGCATCCTTCTGTATGCAAATACTCCGGATGGACATGTGAATGTCGTTTTCTCTTGATCTTTTGGATCTACTGCAATTTGATTATAACCTGAATATCCATCCAGGAAGCAGTAGTATTCATGACCTGCTAGTCTTTCTAGCATCTGGTCTATGAATGGTAAAGGAAAATGATCCTTTCTGGTAGCTGTATTGAGCCTTCTATAATCAATACACATACGCCACCCTGTAACTGTTCTTGTAGGAACCAGTTCATTTTTTTCATTTTGAACCACTGTCATGCCACCTTTCTTAGGGACGACTTGGACAGGGCTTACCCAGGGGCTATCAGAAATAGGATAAATAATCCCAGCCTCTAGTAATTTAGTGACCTCTTTCTGCACCACCTCCTTCATGGCTGGATTCAGCCGCCTTTGTGGTTGAACCACTGGCTTGGCGTCACCCTCCAATAAGATCTTGTGCATGCATCTGGCTGGGCTAATGCCCTTGAGATCACTGATGGACCACCCAAGAGCTGTCTTATGTGTCCTTAGCACTTGAATTAGTGCTTCCTCTTCCTGTGGCTCTAAGGTAGAGCTTATGATTATAGGAAAGGTATCACCTTCTCCCAGAAATGCATATTTCAAGGATGGTGGTAATGGTTTGAGCTCGGGTTTGAGAGGTTTCTCCTCTTCCTGAGGGATTTTCAGAGGTTCTATTATTTTCTCTGGTTCCTCCAGATCAAGCTGAACATCTTTAAAGATATCCTCTAGCTCTGATTCGAGACTCTCAGCCATATTGACTTCTTTTACCAGAGAGTCAATAATATCAACGCTCATGCAGTCATTTTGGGTGTCTGGATGCTGTATGGCTTTGACAACATTCAACTTGAACTCATCCTCATTGACTCTCAGGGTTACTTCCCCTTTTTGAACATCAATGAGGCTTCGCCCAGTTGCTAGGAAAGGTCTTCCCAGAATGAGAGTTGCACTCTTGTGCTCCTCCATTTCCAGCACCACAAAGTCAGTGGGAAAGGCAAATGGCCCAACTTTGACAATCATGTCTTCAATCACACCTGATGGGTATTTAATGGACCCATCAGCAAGTTGAAGACATATCCGGGTTGGTTTAACTTCATCAGTCAACCCAAGCTTTTTGATAGTAGCTATAGGTATTAGATTAATACTTGCCCCAAGATCACATAGAGCCTGCTTGGTACAAGTACCCTCTAATGTGCATGGTATCATAAAGCTTCCGGGGTCTTTAAGCTTCTCAGGTAAGCTTTTCAGAATGACTGCACTGCATTCTTCAGTGAGGTAAACTTTTTCAGTTTCCCTCCAATCCTTCTTATGACTTAAGATCTCTTTCATGAACTTAGCATAAGAGGGTATTTGCTCAAGTGCCTCTGCAAACGGAATCTTTATTTCAAGAGTCATGAGATTGTCTGTAAAGCGAGAAAATTGCTTATCTTATTCCGCTTGGCGGAGTTTTTGAGGATAAGGCATTTTGGCTTTGTATTCCTCAACCTTAGTTGCTGCAGGTTTATTACCCACAGAAGTGAGTTGGGAAGCCTTTTTAGAAGGGTTGTTATCAGCACTTGTATGTGTCTGATCCCCCACTGGCATTTGAATGCCAGGGGTGGGAGCTGGAGTGGCATTAGACGCCAGCTCCTTGCCTGTTTCTGGCGTCTGAACGCCAGAACTGTGCTCTTTTTGGGCGTTCAACGCCAAATCCTTGCTTGTTTCTGGCGTTGAACGCCAGGAATGAGCATGGGTTGGGCGTTCAGCGCCAGCATTGTTCCTCTCTGGGCTCTGATTGTCCTTAGAGGGATTTTGAGTAGCCATTTGTTCATTTTTTGGCTTCCTGCTGCTATGAAGTGAGGTATTTAATGTTTTCCCACTTTTTAATTGAATTGCTTGGCATTCTTCTGTTATTTGTTTTGACAGTTGCTTTTCTATTTGCTTCAACTGTACTTCCATATTCATATTAGCCATTCTTGTTTCTTGTAATATCTCCTTGAACTCGGCTAGCTGTTTTGTTAGAAAGTCTAATGCTGATTGAATTCATTAGCTTGATCTGCAGGACTGAGTTCAGCAGTTACTATTTTAGCCTCTTCCTTCTTGGGAAGTTCACTGCTTAGATACAGGTGCTGATTCCTGGCAACTGTATCAATGAGCTCTTGAGCTTCTTCAATTGTCTTTCTCATGTGAATAGATCCACCAGCTGAGTGGTCTAGAGAAATCTGAGCTCTTTCTGTAAGCCCATAGTAGAAGATGTCTAACTGCACCCACTCTGAAAACATTTCAGAGGGGCATTTTCTTAGCATCTCTCTGTATCTCTCCCAGGCATCATAAAGGGATTCATTATCTCCTTGTTTGAATCCTTGGATGCTTAGCCTTAGCTGCGTCATCCGTTTTGGAGGAAAATAGTGATTTAGGAATTTTTCTGACAGCTGTTTCCATGTCTTTATGCTGTCCTTAGGTTGGTTAATAAACCACCTCTTAGCTTGGTCTTTTACAGCAAATGGGAACAGTAATAGCCTGTAGACATCCTGATCTACCTCCTTATCATGTACTGTATCAGCAATTTGTAAAAACTGTGCCAGAAACTCTGTAGGTTCTTCCTGTGGAAGACCGGAATACTGGCAACTTTGCTGCACCATGATAATGAGTTGAGGATTCAACTCAAAACTACTGACTCCAATAGAGGGTATACAGATACTACTCCCATATGAAGCAGTAGTGGGGTTAGCATATGACCCCAGAGTCCTCTTGGACTGTTCATTTCTACTTAGTTCCATGATGGAGCAAAGGAGATGGTATGGATGTTGATATTGTTTATTTTATTTAATTTATTATATAAAGAAAATTCATTTTTGAAATAATAAAATAAAATAAAAAAACCGAAATAAAAATAAAATAAATAAAGAAAGAAAATTAGCAATTAAAATTAATAAAAATTTGAAAAATTTTATGAAGATTTTCGAAAAAGCAAGGAAGGAGAAAGTGGTTAGGATATTTTTGAAAAAGATATATATATATATATATATATATATATATATATATATATATATTAAAAGGGATAAGATTTGAAAAAAATTTGAAATTGAAATCTGAATTTTTTTTATAAAAAAAATTTCGAAAATATAATTTAAAATTAGTTAGAAAAGATATATTTTTTTTGAATTTTGAATTTTATGATGAAAGAGAAAAACACATAAAAGACACAAGACTTAAAATTTTTAGATCTAATGCTCCTTATTTTCGAAAATTTTGGAGGGAAAACACCAAGGAACACCAAACTTCAAAATTTTAAGATCAAAACACAAGAAAGACTCAAGAACACCTTGAAGATTCACAAGAACACCAAGAACAAAAGAAAGAACACCAAACTTAAAATTTTTAGAAAACTTTAATAAAATTTTCAAAAATTATGAAAAGATTAACAAGAAAACACCAAACTTAAAGTCTGGCACAAGATTAAATCAAGAAAATTTATTCTTGAAAAAGATTTAAAAAAAAATACCCAATTACCAAGAACATAGACCAATGCTCTAGCCAATTGGGCAGTAAATGTAACACTTGTTCTGAATAGGTATATTCCTTTTGGAAGATTAATGCTTTAAAAAGAGAACACAAGTGAAACAAGAAAAGACACAGAACAAGAAAAATTAAAGATCAAACAAGAAAAATAAACAAGAACAACTTGAAGATCAAGGAAGAACAAAGAACACTAATACGAAAATTTTAAGGGAAAATATAAAATATGCAATTAACACCAAACTTATAACAAGACACTAGACTTAAAGAAAAATTAAAAATCAATAAAGAAAAATAATATTTTTGAAAAGAAAATAAAAGACTCTGACCCAATTGCCAAAATCTTCCTAATCTAAGAAATAAAATAAACCTTTAGTTGTTCAAACTCGAACAATCCCCAGCAACGGCGCCGAAAACTTGGTGCACGAAATGCAATCCCACTCTTTGACAATTCGCACAACTAACCAGCAAGTGCACTGGGTCGTCCAAGTAATACCTTACGTGAGTAAGGGTCGATCCCACGGAGATTATTGGTTTGAAGCAAGCTATGTTTATTTTATTATTCTTAGTCAGGATATCAATTAAAATTATTAGTTGGAATTATTAGAAAAATAAAAGAGCATGAAATAAATAATTGTTACTTTGATAATAGAGAATATGTTGGAGTTTTGGAGATGCTTTGTCTTCTGAATTCCTGTAATATAATATTCAACTCAATTCCAAAGTGCGAAGTTCCTTCCATGGCAAGCTGTATGTAGGGTGTCACCATTCTCAGTGGCTACCTCCCATCCTCTCAGTGAAAACGGTCCAGATGCTCTGTCACAGCACGACTAATCAGCTGTTGGTTCTCGATCATGCTGGAATAGGATCCACTGATCCTTTTGCGTTTGTCATCACGTCCAGCAATCGCGAGTTTGAAGCTCGTCACAGCCATTCAATCCTTGAATCCTACTCGGAATACCACAGACAAGGTTTAGACTTTTCGGATCCTCAAGAGTGGCCGCCATCAATTCTAGCTTATACCACGAAGATTCTGATTAAGGAATCTAAGAGAAGCTCATTCAATCTGATGTAGAACGGAGGTGGTTGTCAGGCACACGTTCATGGATTGAGGAAGGTGATGAGTGTCACGGATCATCACCTTCTTCATAATTAAGCGCGAATGAACATCTTAGATAGGAACACACACATTTGAATGGAGAAATAGAAACAATTGCATTAATTCATCGAGACGCTGTAGAGCTCCTCACCTCCAACAAGGGAGTTTAGAGACTCATGCCGTCAAAGTGTATAAAATTCAGATCTGAAAATGTCATGAAGTACAAAATAAGTCTCTAAAAGTTGTTTAAATAGTAGACTAGTAACCTAGGTTTACAGAAAATGAGTAGACTAAGATAATTGGTGCAGAAATCCACTTATGGGGCCCACTTGGTGTGTGCTGGGGCTGAGACTTAAGCCTCTCACGTGCTTGGGCTGTTTCTGGAGTTGAACGCCAGGTTGTAACGTGTTTTGGGCGTTGAACTCCAACTTGTAACCTATTTCTGGCATTGGACGCCAGACAGCAACATGGAACTGGCGTTGAACGCCAGTTTACGTCATCTATCTTTGCGCAAAGTATGGACTATTATATATTTCTGGAAAGCCTTGGATGTTTACTTTCCAACCCAATTGAGAGCACATTAATTGGACTCCTGTAGCTCCAAAAAATCCATTCCGAGTGCAGGGAGGTCAGGATCCAACAACATCAGCAGTCCTTTTTCAGCCTAACTCAGATTTTTGCTCAGCTCCCTCAATTTCAGCCAGAAAATACCTGAAATCACAGAAAAATACACAAACTCATAGTAAAGTCTAGAAATATGATTTTTGCCTAAAAACTAATAAAATTCTATTAAAAATTAATTAAAACATACTAAAATCTACATGAAATTACCCCCAAAAAGCGTATAAAATATCCGCTCATCACCTACCTTTTACATCAATCTTGTTAGCCCCCTTGAGCCTTTAATTCCCTCTTATTCTATAAACCACAACACTAGCCTTAAGCAGAAAAACAAATTTAAAATCCCAAGTTAAATCCTTGGTTAGCTTAAGATAAAAATTGTGTAATTGTTTAAGTGTGGAAAACCTATTGGGAACATGGATGATAAAAACAAAGGGTGGGAAGTTGAAAAGAATGAAATAATTCAAAATAAAATTTTTGGGAAGCATGCTCATGTGAAATCAAAATAATTGAATTACCATGTGCATTAAAAAAAATATAATTCAGTATTTGAATAAAGGGGATACAAAAGAATTCTCCAAATGCAAAATAAAGCAATGCACATGGGATAAAATTAAAACTAATGCATGAGCATGTAACATCAAAAGTGGGAAAAATATGGGAGAATAAGTAAAGAAGCTTTGCTTTACAAAGTATGTATGTTAGGTAAGATCTTAGACTAATCAAGGATTCACTTAATTAGCTCACTTAGCCTTATATATATATCCCTACCTTTACCTCAGCCCCATTACAACCCTGAAAAGACCTCATGATGTTTGCATTAGTATACTAAATATTTGTTGATTGATTAGATGAAGAACAAAGTTTTAGAAAGCATGATTAGAGAAGAGTAGAGTGATTGACCCTAGACACTTGAGAGATTAGAGTGATATACACTTCCTGTGAGGGTTCAATGCTTGATTCTATGTTCCCTGCTTTCATGAGCTATCTTCTTACAAGTTTACTTGTCTTTATTTTATATGATTTGAATTAGTGAAATCTGATTTATGTTTGTCTTAGAGAACTTATTTATTTTTAACCAAGTAGGTAGAAATATTTTTGCATGTAGTTGCATTCATATAGATAGGTTGCATTTCATACATCCTACCATTCCTCTTCATCTTTATAGTTTCTCTTGAGCTTAGCATGAGGACATGTGATAAACCCCATTTTTAGGGTTTATCTTGTATTGAATTTAGAGTATTTTGATGACCTTTTCTCGCATTTAACCTATGAATTAGCATGGTTTTGTAATCCCTCCCGTATTTATGCTTAAGTGTAAAAACATGCTTTTTAACCCTTATTTTGATGAATTCTAATTCCTCTTTGATTCCATAAGATGCCTTGATGTGTTTGCTAGTAATTCCAGGATTGAAATAGACTAGGCATGGATCAAAGGGAGCAAGGAAGGAAGCATACAAGTGGAGAGAAGTATGAAAAGTCAAAGAAGTGAAATCAGCCAAGCACGCGCACGCGCACAAGGCGCTCGCGCGCACATTGCAGAATCGGCCAGGGGCGCGCACGCGTACCGTGCACGCACGCATCGCAGTCCGCACATGACTTCATTAAAGCAACACGTGCCTGGCGATTTGGAAGGGTTTCTGAACCCATTTTGGCGCCAATTGCTGATAGAAAGGAATAAAAGGATCAAGGATTGAAGGGGGAAGACATTAGTTAGTTACCATTAGTCATACTTTTAGTTTGGAGTAGTTTTTTTTAGAGAGAGAAGCTCTCACTTCTCTCTAGAATTAGGATTAGGATTAGGTTTTGTTCTTAGATCTAGATTTTAATTCATCTTCTTCTACTTCTATCTTCTCAATTCCTTGTTGTTACATTCATTCTTCTTCCATTCTTTTGTTGTAATTTCCTTTATGTTGTTCTTGTGTTTTGTTGTAGATCTACTTTTGTTTCTTCTACTCTCTTTCAATTCAATCAAGGTAATTCATAATAAATGTGTTTCTTTTGATTGTTGTTGTTAATTCCTTTCAATAATTGTTGTTAGATTTCATTCTTGTTGTCAATTTATTATGCTTTTCTTTTGTGCCTTCCAAGTGTTTGAGAAAATGCTTGGTTGGATTCTAGAGTAGAGTTTTATGTTCTTGGCTTAGAAAGGTAACTTAGGAACTCTTGAGTTACTAATGTCCAAGTAATTGATGATTGGGATCCATTGACTCTAGTTCTCACTAATTGAATTAGTGGAGAGTTAGGACTTATGGACTAGGATTGATATAGCTCATTTGACTTTCCATTACTACTAGTTAGAGGATGATTTAATGAGATTAATCCTTGCCAATTCTCATATTGTGGTGAGTGATTAGGATAGAGATCCTTGACCCCCAACCCTTGCCAAGACCTTTTTAGGCCTTAGTTTACTTTCTTGCCATTTATCTTTCATGTTTCTTATTAAAACCCCAAAAATAACTCACAACCAATAACAAAACACTTCATTACAATTCCTAGGGAGAACGACCTGAGGTCCAATACTTCGGTTTATAAATTTTAGGAGTTTGTTTTAGTGACAAACAACTTTTTGTATGAAAGGATTATTGTTTGGTTTAGAAACTATACTTTACAATGAGATTTCATTAGTGAAATTCTAAACCGTCAAAAATCCAATCATCAAAATGGCGCCGTTGCCGGGGAATTGCAATGGTGTTATGTTATTGGTTATTGTATATATGTGAAATTGTGAATAGCTTGATTTTTGGATTGCTTGTTAGTTTTTGCTAGTCTTAGTATTTTGTTTCATTATTTCTTATTAGTTTTTGTTTCTTATTTGCTCTTGTTACCATGAATTCTCACTTTGGCTATGAGTGTGATTACAACTATGTTGTAGGAGATGAGAACTTCAATGAGGATGTGTATCAAGGATGGGATAATCAAAGGTGGGAGGAGCCATATGCATATGATCAATCTTCATGGCAACAACCTCCACCAATGCACTATGAAGAAGAGTCATTCTATGATGCATATCAATCCAATGGCTATGGTGAATCACCTTGTGACTTTCAAGAACCACCACCATTTGCCTATGAACCATATCCTCAACATAACTCTCAACCATACTCACAAGCGTCTTTTCACCAACCACCTTCATATGACCCTAATCCATATCCATCCTACCAACAACCATATGAGCCATATGAACCACACATAGAGCCACCACCGCCCCAACATCAACATTTTCAAGAGCCACCCCCTCCATATTATTACCAAGAGGAACCACCTCCAATATACGAAAATTTTCAACCACAAGATGAATACTACTTTCCACCACAACCTTCCATGGAAGAATACTCATCTCCATTGATCCAAGAGCCACATGATCCTAATCATATTATCCAAGAGGACCAAGAGTCAAGGGATCGTCTCAAGGAAGCATTGAATCAATTTCAAGCAACCATGGAGTGTGTTGTGCAACAAGTGGAAAGAGTGGAGAATATTGAACCACCACAACTCTACCAAGAAGAACCACCTTCCTATTATAAACCCTTTCCCCAAAATGAGGAACCCTTCCACCCACCCCAATCTCTAATGGATGAAACCCTTGGTGTTCTTGTTCAAGGGCAAGAAGAGATGAAAAGGGATGTGCAAAATTTCATGGCCGCCTTGGATGCGGTAACAAATCAATTAGCCTCCCAATGCTTGAACACTCAAGGAACTCCCATGGCTACATGTGGAGAATCAAATGAAGAACATAGTGTGAAGGAGAGATTGGAAACTCCGGTGGGAAATGAGGGAAGTTGCTTTGTATTGGAACAATTGGAGGAAGCTTTAATTGTTGAAGACAAGGAAGAAGTGGTAGAAGACTTAGGAGATGCGGAGCCTCCATGGGAACATAGAGTTGAAGGAAACCCCTCCAAGATGATTGAAATTGATACTAGGGAGGAAAGTGCACACCTTCCAAGGCATATTCCATATGAAGACTTGGATGGGATAGAGAAAGAATTGAGTTCCCTTGGTGATGAAGATCAAGCATCAAGTCTTAGTGGTGAAGAATCCTTTGAGCATGAAGAACCTTCTCCCGTTGGATTTGAAAGCGTTGAGGAGGTAAATTTTTCTCACCCTCCCTATTATGATTTGAGTAAAGGAAAAGGTTTAGATAAAATTGTTGAACAAAGGATTGAGATTAAGAGATCTTGTGAAGAGGTGAAAGTCACTAGAAATAGAAGAACGAGGGTTGATTATGCTTTGTCAAGACCTTTGGAAGCATCTCTGCCTAGGTTGCCATCTACTCCTTCACTTGAGTGGGTAAAATTAATTTCTATTAGCTTTATTGTCCCACTTGAGTATGGCTTGCTTAAAACGGATGGTCAACTTAGGATGCTTTGTGGGATGAAGCGTAAGCGAAAGATGTTTCGTGGTTGGCGTTGCAAATCAAGGCTCATTTTGGTTGATACTTCAAGAGTTGAATACCACGGTGGGAATAGTGCTCATATAGATGGGTCTAGAAGGATTGTTGGGCACTTTATAGAGAATTCACCTTACTCACCACCAGGTTGGAATAATAATAATGATCAACCTCAAGACGGGTGTGAAAACAAAGTGTGGGATCCCGGATTACAAGAAGAGGATCAACTTTGGGAGCCCCAAGCTTGTGAAAAACTCCATCAACACTTGGCTCAATCCATAAGAAATCTTGGGGCACAATGGAGAACCAAGCATTGGTGGGAGTTCCAAGATGAGTACAAGCACAAGCCACCTTGATGAGGAGCTCCCCATAAGTCCAACTTAAGGACAATAAACAAAAGTGCTAGGTGGGAGACACCCCACCATGGTAACATCGTTTCATTTTCTCTTTTGTAAATAGTGTAGAATTTAGTTGATTTCATATTTTGTTTAGTTAGTTGAGTATAGTTGATAGTTTAGTATGTTAAATAAGGTTTTAAGGTGTTTTGGTAGCTGTTTGGAGGTTTAGAATGCTTGGATTGGTGCAAAAACATAGAAAATTTTTGAAAACAAAACACCATCCACGCGTGCGCGCAATACACGCGTACGCGTGCATCATGCGTTTTGGACCATCCACACGCGCACGCCATGCACGCGTACGCGTGGATTGAGAAGTTTCACCTTCCATACCTTGACCCGAGAGTTAGGCCTGCACTGTGCGGAAATTGGGCCTGAGGCACAAACCAATTCACGCGTACGCACACCTACCACATACGCGCCGCTCTCGGAATAAGCCATCGACACGGACGCACCTTGTGCGCGTACGCATCACATCCATTGCACACTATCCACGCGCGCGCGCCATGCGTGCGTACGCGCGGATGTCCTTCTTTCACTACATTTTCTTTTCTTCTCTTCTCTCCATTTCTTTCCCTCTCCTTTCTTCTTTCCTTCTTCTACACCTCATCCAACACATCCAAACACCATTGATAACCATTTATTTTAGTTAGTTAATTAGTTAGTTAGTTAGTCGATTAGTTAGTTTTAGTTAGTTTTCGTTTCATTTTCTCTTTTTCATTGTAAGTGTTGGATTGTTATTCTTGTTTACCATTAATTGCTGCTGAGTATTAAAAAGGGATGTTTTCTTAACATCATTATGTTTATAATCTTTGTTGGATTCTATGATTGAGGTTATATTTTGCTACTTGGTTTTGAGTTTTTTATGCTTACCTTTTGAAAAATACCAAGTGATGAGAATTGCCTTCGAGCTTATAACTCTTCTTGAATTACATGATTTGGCCACCATGTGGTTTGAGCCTTATTCTGTGATTAGGCAACCTCTTGATGGATGATGTTGTGCATTTACCTTAATGCCTTATGTTATGATCATATGCATCCATAAGCTTTGACTTGAATGCTCTCATGCTTCTTTAATGCTTGTTTTATCTTACAAGCTTACTTAAAGCATCTCAAGTACACTAGGATAAGTGAAGTGCATGCTTCTTTTGTGACATCACTTTTTATGCTAGTATGGGTTCTAAACCACGCAATTTAGAATTCACATTCCTTATTTGTCATTAATGTCACATTAATTCACTCACCTCATTCTAGTGATTTACCTCATTCCAACAATTATGCTTCCTTGCTTTTATATCTTCTCATCTTATGGTGTTATATTTCTATTTTTCATGATTGATGCACCCCCAAGCAATAACAGAAGCAAGACTAAGAACACGCAGCAATCCGGAGAGTCGCCGTACCCCCTTGCTCATCTTTGAATACACCGAGGACGGTGCAAACTTTTAAGTGTGGGGAGGTCGTCCGACCGGTCGGCGATTTTAGGTGACAAGTTTCTAATTCCAACACTTTTGCATTTCATTCTAGGATTTTAGGATTTTTACTTGCATTTTCTTAGTTTTGCATATATATACAAAATAAGCTTAGTCAAAATAATGAAATTTTTCAAGGATTTCTATCTATAGGGCACCTCAATCGATTTGAGTGAAAACTTTTTATAGAGCTTGCTTGAATTATATATATCTTGTGGATCATGTTTTTGAGCTTAGAATACAAGCAAGTGAGATTTGAGCCTAATGGTGTGGTTACATCTTATAACTACTTATTTTCCCTCTTGTATGCATTATTCTCTTTCTATGATTGTAATCTTTGATTTGTTTGATTCTTTATGTCCATTATTTTGTGTATTCATGCATTTATATGATTGAGGCCATCATTTCATTTAGCTCACTTACCCAAATGGCCTTACCCTTTATCATCCATTGTTAGCCAATTTGAGCCTACGCTTAACCCACTTTGTTCTTAATTTAGCACATTACAAGCCTTAAAGCGAAAAACAATAAATGTCCTTAATTTGGATCTTTGATTGGCGTAGGCTAGTGTGTGTGAGTATCATTCAAGTGTGGGAATCTTGGGACATTGAGTGAATAAAAGGGTGTATTTTGTATTTTGTTGAAAATATTGAGAATTGGGTACATACTCATATATTGATCAAATGTAAAGCCTTATGCATTGATGTTCTTGTATATAGAAAGAAAAAAAAATGAGAAAAAAACAAAAGAAAAAGAAAAGAAAAGAAAAACAATATGAAAAAAAATATAAAAAGAAAGAAACAAAGAAAAAAGAAAGAAATAAAAGGGGACAAAACGCCCCAAGTAAAGTCCAATAAAGATCAATGCATAAGTGTTGTGAAATGAAAAGGGATACATGAGTATGTGAAAAAAGTGAAAATGGGTAGTTAGGCTAGCTTTGAAATTTTATAGGATGTCATAGGTTAGGTGGGAAGCTTAAGCTTATCAAAGATTCAAATTTCAAGCTCACTTAACCATATATGCATCCTACCTTGACCCTAACCCCATTACAACCAAAGAAAAGACCTCATGATACTTGTATGCATGCATGAAATATATGTCGATTGTTAGAAGAAAACAAATCTTAGAAAGCATGATTAGGAGAGAATTGAGGGAATCAACCCTAAACACTTGAGCGAATAGAGTGCAAACACTACCGGTGAGGGTTTGAGGCTCAATTACATGTTTTCACCTATGATCATAATTTTCATGCAAGTTTGTAAAAATATTTAATAACTCAATTCAATTATGGATTAGACTTGCTAGTCCTTAGCCCTTGTGCATATATGCTTCTTGGGAATTGATTTATTTTGACCAAGCAATTGCATACATTTAGATAGTTGCATATAGGTAGATTGCATTTAGTTAGTTCCCATTGAATAAATGCCATACCCTTACTTCATTCTTGGTTTAAGCATGAGGACATGCTTGGTTTAAGTGTGGAGAGGTTGATAAACCCCATTTGTAGGGTTTATCTTGTGCTTGATTCAAGGGATTTTATGACCTTTTACCCACATTTATCCATTGAAATAGCATGGTTTTTTAACTTCTCCTTTAATTGTGCTTAAGAGTGAAAACATGCTTTTTAGGACTTAAAATAGCTAAATCTAATTCTCCTTGATTCCATTAGATGCCTTGATATGTTTGCTAAGTGATTTCAGATTTAGGAGGCAAGGATTGGATCAAGGGAATGAAGGAAAAGCATGTAGAAATGGAGAACTCATGGAGAAATAAAGGAAACACAAAAGCTGTCAAGCTGACCTCTTCACACTTAATCGGTCATAACTTGAGCTACAAAGGTCCAAATGATGCGGTTCCAGTTGGGTTGGAAAGCTAACATCCGGGGTTTCGAAACGATATAAGATTTGCCATAGTTGCTACACGTATGGTGATGCGTATGCGCACTGTATGCGCACGCGTCGTTGCTGCCATATGATCCACTTAAAGCAATACGTGGCCAGCGAATTCTAGAGCCTTGTGGGCCCAATCCAACTCATTTCTGATGCTATTTAAGCCAAGGATTGAAGGGGGAATCAACATACTTCACAACATTTAGATGTTAGTTACCAATTAGTTTTAGTTTAGCTTTTAGTTAGTTTTCTAGAGAGAGAAGATCTCTCTTCTCTCTAGAATTAGGATTAGGTTAGTTCTTAGATCTAGATCTATTTTTTCTTCTTCTCTTTTCCAATTTTCATTCCTCTCCTCTATTGTAGTTGTAGAATTCTTCTTCTAATGTAATTCCTTTGTTTGTAGTTTGTGAATTCTCTTTTGTAGATCTACATTTCTCCTTCAATGCAATTGGTAAGATCTTTGTTGTTTCATGATTGATTTGGTTTTCTATTGTGGACCTCTTGCCTTTGTAGTTAGATCTCTCTTTAATTCTTGCAAATTCATGTGTTTACTTGTATTGCACTCTATGTGTTTGATGAAATGTCTCTTATAGCTATTAGTTAGATTTTGTTCCTCTTGGCCTAGGTAGAGTAATTATTGACACTTGAGTTATCTAATTCCTTTGTTGATTGGTAATTGGAGAGATTGCTAATTGGTTTGGAGTGAATTAAAGCTAGTCTTTCCTTGGGAGTTGGCTAGGACTTGTGGCTCAAGTCAATTCATCCACTTGACTTTCCTTTATTTAGTAAGGGTTAACTAAGTGGTAGCAATGAACAATTCTCATCACAATTGAGAAGGATAACTAGGATAGGACTTCTAATTTTCATACCTTTCCAAGAGCCTTTTATAGTTGTTAATTTATTTTCATTGCCATTTACTTTCATGCTTCTTATCCAAAACCCCAAAACACATTTCTAACCAATAACAAGACACTTTATTGTAATTCCTAGGGAGAACGACCCGAGGTTTGAATACTTCGGTTTATAAATTTTAGGGGTTTGTTTTAGTGACAAACAACTTTTTGTATGAAAGGATTAGTGATTGGTTTAGAAACTATACTTGCAACGAGAATTCATTTGTGAAATTCTAAACCGTCAAAAATCCAATCATCAAAATGGCGCCGTTGCCGGGGATTATCAACATGCTATTGTTTAAGTGTGGGGAGGTTGATAAATCACTATTTTATGGGTTATCTTGTGCTTAATTGAGTGAATTTTATCAACTCTTTACCCACTTATTCATACTATTTGTATGTTTTACAATTCCTTCCCAAAATTTGTTCTATGATTGAAAACATGCTTCTTTGGCTTTTATTTTCTTTTATTTAATCCTCTCTTATTACCATTAGATTCCTTGATATGTGTGTTAAGTGATTTCAGGGATTACAGGGCAAGAATGGCTTAGAGGATGGAAAGGAAGCATGCAAAAGTGGAAGGAATACAAGAAGTTGAAGAAACTGCAAAGCTGTCAGCCTAACCCTCTCGCACTAAAACGACCATAACTTGAGCTACAGAGGTCCAAATGACATGGTTTCACTTGCGTTGGAAAGCTAACATCCGGGGCTTCGATTTGATATTTAATTTGCCATAGTGGTCGTACAGATAGGCGACGCTAACGCGTCATCCACGCGGACGCGTCGCATCTGCAAAAGTCAGCGTGGCATATTTCGCAAACAGCGAATCCTGGGCTATTTTCAGCCCAGTTTCAAGCCCAGAAAACACAGATTAAAGGCTGCAAAGTGGAGGAATGAAGGAGACACTTCAGATTAGACTCATAATTCACTTTTCATGTTTTAGATGTAGTTTTTAGAGAGAGAGGCTCTCTCCTCTCTCTTAGAATTTAGGATTAGGATTTTTAGAAATTAGAAATTTATCTCATCTTCACATCAGGTTCAATATTTCTTTATTTTGACTTCTCTTCTACTTTGAGATACTTTAATGCTTTTATTTGTATTTGATTTATGTTTCCCAATTGGCTTATGAACTTTTCCATGTTAGATTTCATTGCTTCGAATGTATGTTATTTGAGGTATTCCAGATATTTATGATTTTAATTTAGCTTTCTACATTCTTGGCTTTGGTTGATTAATTGGTGACTCTTGGGTTATCAAACTCATTGTTGATTGAAAATTGGAATTCTTCAAGAATTGATTCGAGATCCAATAACTCTAACTTTTCCCAAGGAAAGACTGGGACTTGAGGATTCGAATTAATTCATCTACTTAACTTACCTTCATAGTTGGAGGTTAACAAAGTAGGAGAAAACTCTAATTCTCATCACAATTGATAAAGATAACTAGGATAGGACTTCCAGTTCTCATATTTTGCCAAGAGTTTATTTTACAGTTATTATTATTTTATTTTACTTGTCATTCAACTAACCTTTTACCTTAATCCAAAGCCCCAAAACATACCTTTGCATAACCAATAATAAGAACATACTTTCCTGCAGTTCCTTGAGAAGACGACCCGGGGTTTAATACTCGGTTATCAATTTTAAAGGGGTTTGTTACTTGTGACAACCAAAACGTTTGTACGAAGGGATTTTTGTTGGTTTAGAATCTATATCTACAACGCGACTATTTTTATAAAATTCTTTACTAGCAAAAATCCTAACGTCAAGTACCGAAGCCGGTTGAATCAAGAAGACACCAAGAGAGGGTTGTGTGTCAAAATCGGAAATTAAAATGAGAAACTATTGCCCGAAGCTTGTAAGAGAGGATTTTCAAATTTACCTTAAGATTTCTAAAACCTACCACGAATCCAAGAAGATATTTTGAGCAACCAAAAATGAAGACGAAGTGGCAATCTATGTGATTACAAGTTTGACGCATGAGAAAGAAAAGAGAGACCACCAGGAGCTGTGCAGAATGCTACAACTATCATAGGTTCTACATTAAGGGTAACAGAGAATAGCCATTGATTTCATAATAGGTTACCGAGGACTAGGACAAAAGGTGATACTGTTAGGGAATGTTGGATCAAGTGACCAAGCCCGTTTTGCCAATCAGAGTAAACTACTGATTGGGAATATCAAAGAGACTATACATCAGAGAGAAGGTGAGACTTCACGGTATGCTAAACACCTTTGAATTAACTGAAAACCAGAATATCGAATGTTTTAGTTCCTGAATTTGACAGCCGAGACAACGGAGGAAGAGTTACACAAATCTGAGTTAGAATTTTCACTATGAAAGCCGACAAAAGAGTTAGGCGGATCTAAGAAGAAGACTTCTCAAGTTGGAAGGAAGAGGATACCTATTCCTGAAGATCACTTCAACGAACTAGAAACGGATGACCATTCAGAAACTAAAAAGCTAAATCTCCGTCACATCGGACTAGTGGCGTATAGGATCGCTTTACCACCACATCGTTCGAACCTACATGACGTGTTTCACGTATCGCAGCTTCATAAATACAATTTTGATCTTAGTCATGTCCTAGAACCAGAATCAGTCCAAGTGAGAGAAGATTTGACGCTTCCAGTAACTCCGGTTAGGATCGATGATACCAGCATCAAGCGATTGCGGGGAAAAATGTTTCTTTAGTGAAAGTAGCTTGGAGTCAGGCTGGTATTGAAGAACATACCTGGGAGCTTGAGTCGGAGATGCGGAAGGACTACCCACACCTCTTTTCAAGAAACTCCCTCTGAATTTTTGGGACAAAATTCCTAGTTAGGTGGGTAGGATGTAAACCCCGCTAAAATTGGTAAATAATTAGTTAATAATTTGAATTTTAATTAGGAAAGCTAAAAATGCAAAACTAATATCAAAATAGGATAGAGCTCATCGAAACGAAAATTTTGATATCAATTTCAAAATTTTGGCCCAAAATCGGACCGAAAAGACCGAACCGGTTGGACCGGGACCCAAACTAAATCCGTGGGTCCAACCGTACCAAAACATTTAAACTAAACAGCAGCTCCTTCTTCCCCATTTGCATGCAATGATACAAACAGATTTGGGAAAGGGAGGAGAAGCTCTCAAACCCTCACCATCTTTGATCCACCGCATCTTTCTCGTTTGAGCTCCGATTGATGAGCCGTTTGCGGCCACACGTTCATCTCGGAGTCCTCTTCAATTTTATTTTAACAATGTGGTAAGTTTCTCACCAATTTATTCCCAGTTTTCTGTGCCCCTTTTCTACACAAAAATTGTTGAGGTTTTGAGTGATTTTGATAATTTTGGTAGTTTAGGTGCAAACTAAAATTGGATAATTGTTGGGTTGCACTCCAATCATCAATCGGTATGGTAAGAACAACCTAAACCCTAGCCAATTTTTGATTTATTGATGAAAAATCTGAATTTGGATATATATGTGAATTAGGGGGTGAATTGAGTTATATATATATGCATTGGGTTTGAGTTGGGAGTACTTGGAGGCTTATTGGTGATCAAGGCTTGTTTTGGGGCTGTTTTAATTAAGCTTGGAGGGACTGTAATTTATGTTGTGAGGCCGCCTTGGGTGAAACTAAGTGATCGGTCAAGGTATGGTTTAAGTTTCGCACGTTTAATATTTACGGTGTTGTGAAAACTTAGGTTAGAGGAACCATAAGATAAGTTGAATTGTTTGTTGTATTTAATGATTAGCCTTGTAATGTTGTTGGAATATATTTGTTGGTGGATATATATTGGAATTATGAGGTGTGGAAGTTATTAATGGTATGCTCTTGTATTTATTTATGATGGGTTATGGTTGGCGTTTCTTAATAAGGATGTAAAGTTGTGTTGTGGTACTATTGCATATGCTGTAACTAATTCTGTGATGATCGAAATTGCATGGAACCAAGTCCTGGTTAAACCTCGGAACATTTGGAAATGAACTAGAGAATTTGGGATCTTTTCCTTAAATATATGATTTATGGTGAATTTTCAAATTGTAGTTGTGGAATCTGATTTTTACTGCATAAATTTTAGAACATCAGTAACTTGCTGGCTCTGCTGCGAATGTTTCAAAATGAATTTTGAAATAAAACTAATTTTAAATAAAGCTTTAGTCCTATTATTTTAACGTCATACAATTTCAGAATGGTTGGCCTTGTGGTTTTAAAGATTTGAATTTTTGAAATAGGATGCGTTATATAATAAAAGCCAGATTCTGTCTTCTTAGGTCAGCAACTTTGAGAGTTTATAACTTCTGATTATGGATGGATATTCAAATACAACCAATTGTAAGTGAAAATTAATCATGCTTAGCAGTTGTGATTTAAATTTCAGGGCTGTCCATGTTTTAATGAGTGAGTTATGGGACTTGGAAGAGGACATGTTCATTGGCTTTTAAAACAGAATTCTGCAGAAAGTTACTCAACTTCCAAGTTACATAACTCCTTCATTAAAAATGGTTTTGACCTGAAACCAATTGGAAACGAAACCTGGATATGTTAAGTTAAACCATATTAATTTTTAAGGCTATTGGATTTAATTTGAATTTTATATGAAATTTTAGATATCGTATGCTGCTGCTATTTTCTGGTTTCTAAGCACTGCAGAGCAGTCAACATTTCTCATCTGTTTCTGAGGCTAGTTAAATCAGAAAATTATGATTTTTAGTTTGTTAGAAAGCTTATTCCGAGATGACCATCTGGACATAAAGTTTGACCAATTTTGAGTTTATTTTGTTATACTAAAAACAGAAAAGAAATTAGAGTGTCGAGGATGTCTTAGTGATAGTCATGGGTCCGAGAAATCAAAGATTAATCTTTGTGTTATGTGATTGATTTAATGTTAGAGTTGGGTTGATTTAAGATTATTTGATATTAAAGAGGTTGAGAAGAGTTTGATAAATGGTTTGGTCAGGACCCGGAAAGAGTAAACGTGATGAATTATAAGGGAATGATATGAAAGCTAAATGAATACATGTTGCTATGGCTGTAAAGAATGAATGTAAGGAAATGATGATGAAAAATGTGAAAGGAAAGTTGTTAATAAAAGGAGTTAACATGCCATGGCTTGATGAATGATTAAATAATGATTATGACTATGAAATGGCTTATGAATGATGATATCTGAGATACGAGTTTCCCTGGGTAAAAATCGTGACTCGCCACCATGTGTTCCTGGTTGAATCTCGATACTCTATTGACCCTACATCGTAAGAGTGATCATGTACGTATAAATTTCTGGGTATAGATAGCCCCCATTGAGTGATTTATATGATGATTGAATGTGAACTCTATGCATAGACTCTTGGGGATGCGCGACGGGGGACAGTCTAAGGTTTTTGGACTTCTCGGGTTGGCTAGATAACCGACAGATAGGCCCCATCAGTTATAGTACAGGCATGCATCATATGCATTTGTTTGTTTTGATTGCTATACATTTCCCAGGTTTGCCTAATTGATTTATATCACCTGTTACCTGTTATACTTGCTACTTGTACTATCTGCTCATTACTTGTGCGTGAACTTGTTTGGTTGCTTGTTTCTGTTACATTATGGATGATGGAGAGATGGAGGAAAAGGAGAAATAGTTTGGTATTAGATTAGGATTGAAATTGAGTAAGTTAAGTAGATTTAGAATACCTACCCCTGTTTATGGCTTCTGTTTAGTAATTAAGTTGGATAATTGAATAACGAAGTTCTAGGATTGCCTATGGCATTCTCGGGACCTTATTTATTATACTCGTGGCACTTTTACCATGCTGAGAACCTCCGGTTCTCATTCCATATTGTATTGTTATTTTTCAGATGCAGGTCGAGAGGCTCATCGCTAGGCGTCTGGATCCTGGGAAGCGAAGTATTCCTTGGGTGTATTTTGGTTTTTCATTTGTATATATGTATATATGTATTTAGCTTACTCTCCAAGTAACTTATGTATGCTGCTCCTCTTAGAGGTTGAGGGAGAGATAGGAGTTTATTTTGGTATTTTGGTGTATTTTGGGGATACCTATGTATGTTCATATGTGTGTGTGTGTGTGTGTGTGTGTGTATATATATATATATATATATATATATATATATATATATATACTGGCCAGCCTTAGCTTCACAGGCTGAGTCAAGGGCTAGTTATGCTGTCTCCTTAGCTTTCCTCTATTTTTTTGTTTATCTTTATCATGTTCCTATTAGGTCTTTTAGCACACAAGTAATCCTTTCCTGAGCGTTGCGCTTTTTATTTTGCGATTTTGTTTTACCCGTTTTTCAAGGCTCTTAGTTAAGTATCATTTTCTCTATTATTATTATTATTATTATTATTATTATTATTATTATTATTATTATTATTATTATTATTATTATTATTATTATTATTCTTAGAGGTCGTAATACCTTACTATCTCAGTCTTATGACTTAAGCATAAGATTAAGTATGGTAGGGTGTTACAGAAAGTGTATAGATGGTATGGAAAGGCATGTGAATATGCCATTTCAGGTTTAAAGATGTAGACAGAATCTGGGATGAGTTTGGACCTTCTGTTCATTGGATTCCAAGCTATCAAGTAACTCTTTTTTCCCATGGAAGAGTATTTGATGCAAAATACTCCATTTTGAATGCCAATCTATTGGAACAAACCTTCATAAGTTAGCAAGAATGGAAATTGAAATGGATTGGTATACCCTGTCGAGGCATCCATCATCATGGCCCAGTCAAGAGTGCTCATGAAAGATGATGGATAGCAAACATGTAGCACTAGTGATATTCCATGACTTCTCCAGTAGCGAGACGTCATGCGACCATTCAAAATGGTCAAAGCATTACATTGATGGAATATATCAAGGAGAAGTTCATTAGGTAGTTCAGGGAGGGGAATGGAGTGAGGAGGAATATCACTCATTCTTAGTAAAATATGAGAATGCACTATAGAAGGAACTGTGAGTAGAAAAATATGAGAGTTAGGAGTATGAACTTTTTTGGGTGAGCATGTCTTGATATGGTATATACACTTGTCTTTATTTATAGAAGAAAAGTTGCTTAAGGATTTAACTGCTACATTGAATTTATGTCTCCGATTTAAATAGAAAGAGGCCTAAAGAAATATTGTTTACTTCTTTTTAAGTTAACATTGAAAGTTTCCTAATAACCCACGGAAGAATATATGCTAATGTCCGCTTATAGTAAGGGGAGTCAGAGCTGCTGGATCTAAATGTAGTAACTCCATATATTGCTTATATCCTTCTAATTTTGAGTAATTAAATATTGTTTTAGCATGTTCCACCTCAGCTATAGTTTGGATATAGAAAAAAATGAAGCATTTTGTACCCTATTGATCTTGAATTGTAGGAATGCAAAATGAACGGATAAGTAGTAAAGCCCTCCCAGATGTCATACCAACAAGAAGATAAGAAGCATTTTGAAGGAATCTTTTGTTACAATAGAGGAAGGCTTTAAATGGAGTTACAATAGAGCTGAAAAATAATCTCACAAGAGATTCAGCATTAATGCTGACATAACCTCTAAGCCAGGTATAGTATAGTATATCAACTTTCTCTTCCTTCCTTCTAATTGTTCTTTATGAACAATTATGTAACTCAATGTATAGCCAAAAGCTAATAACTTTTTTAAACAAAATTATCCCTTCATTTGCTGTTTGTGTGACATAAACAACAAAGCCTTCCCTCATCGAATGGCATGCTTCCTTAATAAATTTGTGAAGGGACTGCTTAGATATGACTATACATATTTAATAACTTATTTTAAAATATTATTGCAGGATCCATGAATCAATACTTCTTTAATGGGACAGTTATAAATGGACATTTACAAGTGGGTTACTATCTATCCGTTTAGCAACTTCTAGTTGCTACACCAATATATTTAAAATGAGTTGTATGATTATTTGATTCGATAACTTTGTAGCAAACTTCTTGTTCGTTATCTATGCAAGACCATTATTGAAACTCATAATTTAAGCTATAATTAAGATATCTGAAAAATCAACAAATTAACAGTTTTTTATATCATAGTAGCTATTTAACCCCGATCTTCGCCAATATTTTTTGGCCATGCTGGACTGTCAACGAATTTTGTTTCAAATTTTATATAATATAATTTTAAATTTTATTTTAGATTGAAATAATTCTTTATCTTTAAAAATATTTTGCACGACATCGATATTAGACTTTAAATTTGATTATTTTAATATAGAAACATATCTCTTATTTAACTAAATCGTCATGCTGCTTTGTTCTAAAAATTATATTCGTGAAGGTAAAATACTGCTTAAATTGGTCCCCTTTTGTTTTAATTATCAGTATAGTTTTATTACAATTACATGACACATGCTGGTGAAAAAATAAGACATTTTTAGCTCAATTTTTTTTTTTTGTAATTTTAACCCTTCCGGCAGCTAGTGTTATAGCCTTTGACTCACGGTTGATTCTAGATTTTCAAGCAAAAAATAGAATTCTTGAACAATAGAATTTTATTTCAAAGTAGCTATTTAACCGCGTCCTTTGGCAATATTGGTTGGCCATAGTAGATTGTCTTTGATTTTTTTCTAAATTTTATAATTAAATTCTAAATTTTATTTTGGATTGAAAAAATTATTAATCTTTTAAAAAATTCTCCATTACTTAGACGTAATATTTTAAATTGGATTATTTTAATATAGTAACATATCTTTTAGGAAGATGTTCACGTATGGTGTTGTGGTTGTGCGATATGTGATATTCCACTCTATGCAATCATTTAAATATAATTTAAAATAGTGGAATGGTAAGGATTGGGGGCATATGGCCTTCGATGGAGTTGACTCTGTAGTATTCATGGTGGGGCCTCAACGGGATTGGAAAGTTTTGCGTTGAATAAGAAAGTGGTTCGCATATTTGTCCAAAGTGTGGGTTAATGCTTGGAAACTGTAGTGGCGTGATTTGACGAAGCCGAGTGGAGCCGAATTGTTTTTGGGCCAGTTGCCTTTTTTGTTGCTTTTCTCCTACGATTGGGCCATGTTTCATGATTTGGGCCCGTTCAGTTTCATGAAACGAAAATACTGTGTTGGACAGTTGTAAATGAGTGTTTTTCAAAAGCAGTCAAAATTTGAAAATGTTATTGTTGTTGGTGCTGTTTAGGAAAAGAATATAGGAAAATGTAATAAGTGAGTAAAATTTTGGTTTACTCGTTAACACATTTTAAGTTTATTCTAATGCTATTTCATGAATTAGAGTTATTTGTGGATTTATGTGTTATATCCAAAATATTTTAATAGATAAAATTAATTTTATATTGAAAAAATATGTTAAAAAAATTCAAAATATTAAAAGCATCATATATGATTTTTTTTAAATAAAGTATGATTCGCTTGTAGAGAAATTGAAAAATTATTTGTTTTTTGAAAATATTTTTATACTGAAACAAATTCATTACAATTAACAGTTACATATGATTTAGTAAAGTTTTGACATTTCTAAAGTTTTTGAGTTAAGTTAGATTTATTGTTACTGTTTAAAATATTTTTTTCTTTTAAATATTTTATTTCAATTATAAAAAATTATTTGATTTGAAATATGTTATTTATTTCATTATAATCTTTTAATCAAACTTATTTTCTTCAAAGTATAATTATTTTCTTTATTATTATTATTATCTTTTGTTTTCTTCTGTGATGTTCATTATCAAATAACTACAATCACTACTATGATCACAACAAGTATAATTTTTCGATTTTATGTAAAAGAAAATCATAATAGCACCACATAGCTGATGTAGTTTTTAATTTAAGGTAAATTTTATTAGCTACATCTGAAATGAAAAAATGTGAATAAATTAAGTCTATGAAAGTGTTAGTTTTGATTGATTTGTTAAAGTATGAAAATGTTTTAAAAAAATAAATTATTGATTTTTTCTAAAAGAAAATTATACGGTATTTGAAAAAATAGGAGAAAAGAAAGATGTTTTTTATTGTTTGATTTTTTTTAAATATTTATCTACATATAAAATATTTTTGTTTGTTAAATTTTGTAGTAGATAGGTAATGAATTTTTTTAAATAACATCGAAATGACTCTAATTCATGAAATACAGTTAAGGTAAACTCAAAAGAGGTTAACGAGTAAATTAAAATTTGGCTCAGTCATTACTTATTAGATAGGAGATGTGCTAGGAAAACTGAGTTCAGGCCAAAACATGGAGTGCTCCAGAAAAAAGGGTTTAGGTAGTTATTTTGTTGTGATTAAAGTTTATTGTATTGTAATTAGCACTTAAGTAGTTAGGAATCCTTAGAGTACGGAGAGATTAGTACAAACGTGAAGTGTTATTTCGTTGAGTTACTATCAAATTTTGAAAGAAATGAGTGGTAAGTACAAGGTATGATGAATAGCGTGAACCCATGCCATAAAACATGGCAATGAGGAAACATTATTACAACGTGTTTAGCATTGCATGACAATAAAAGTGTTGGTAGTACGTTGCAGAAGTTTTAAGATAGAAACAGGCATGAGGGAAGTAGTGAAGGTAATGATATGGAAAGGAGGATGGGGCTGGAAGAACGACATCTAACATAGAAGAGAGATGGCTTAACGTGTGGGAACTTATTGTTAGGGCCATGTGGAGATGCACTTGGAGTAGGCTGTGTGGAGAAAGATCAGTTCGATTCGGATGAAATGGCGGAGCCGGATGCACCCATTCTGCGATTGGTGATAGAATCAAGGTCAAAAACCTTTTCTTGTGGTTCTTCAGTGTCGTTTGAGTGTGCCACACTCATCTTTCCCTTTCGCCGGATGTTGTGGAAGTGATCAACGAGGTTGGCATATTTGTCCGTCAAAGTCTGGACAATATCGTAGTTGTAGTCGATGATGACGACTTCTAGGCTGGCACAGAGTGCGCGTAGTGTCTTTCTCGCGGCGTCTTCTATGCTGATTTCGTCATTGATGCAATCCGGCCAGACTCGACCAAAGGCTGTTGATAGGTTGGAGGAACCAGGGAGGCGAGGTGGCGGTAACATGAGCGATCGTCGTAGAAAGTCTTTGTGATGACTCGGTACAGCGGTTGTGGAATGTTAAGCTTGTCACATGCATCACTAAGTAGTTTTCTCGTGATGAAGGTGAGAAGGTGAGTGTTGGTGGGGTTTTTGGGGGGCAAGGTCGTCAGCTACAAAAACAAAGTACCAGTATTAGGTACTGGTAGCAACCAAATGAAATTAGAGTATGCATGTGAATCAGTTCTGTTGTGAGAGGAACTTACCACGTAGGTATTGAGGAAGGGTGAGCTGGTCCTCGCAGTGAAACCATTCATGCAGGGCTCGCAAAGCAAGACGCTATTTTTCACGATAATGGTCTAAGGTAACTGGCTCCAGCGCTAAGCCATTGTTAATGCGGCTTAGACCACGATCGTAGTCCCCGTCGCCAAAGAAGAGGACCCATGCTTTGTCGGCGTTATCAATAGTTGCGAACTTACACCAAGATGGACCATGGAAGTCATTGATATGTTCTTGAACCTCTTCAAAGGAAGTGTAGATCCCAGAGACTTATCCGGTGAAGACCCAATAATAGTCTGGTGTTGGTTCCATAGGGTCCATTGGGGTAAATTCTTTTTTGTTTTTAGTTTGTGTGTGGCCTCTACGGCAATGGCGTGAAAGTGGCAATTTTATAGGAGTAAGAAAAATGAGTAACAAGAATGTGTAGTGTAAGGGATGGTCAGTATTGGGAGGGTGCAAGGATAAAATTTTTAGATTTCCAAATGGGTTAATGACGTAGATGGCATGGGTAGAGAGTCAGAATCTAATCTACAATTTCTGAGAAAGCAAGCTTAGTTTGACTAAGATTAGACATTGTTATATGGCGAAAAATAGTTAACGTGTTTGCACTAGAAATTGATGTTGAGTAACATGCAAATTTAATTGTAATGGTGAGTAGAAAATGTATTGTGATACTGCATTTAAAGAAATAAAATGCGTTAATAACAAATAAAATAATGTTGGGTGGAGTAACAAAATTTTTCTTATGTTAGTTACGTTACGTTTATGAACATGTGAGTAAATGAAATTGGATAAAATAACCTTCGTTTGAACAATGCGTGTGATTATAAGAATTCTATTGTTGAGAAATGATGAAGACAATTTTTTATACATTAAAAATAGATCCTTTTTTAAATTAAATAAAATAATTTTTATATTGTATGTTATTTATTTTAAAGGTATTTATATTTGTTTTGCTGTTTTACTCGTTGGCTTATAGTAAGAGAGAAGAAAAAGGAAGATGCATGAAAATGATAGGGTTTCAGAGAAGGGTAGGAACTGTAGATGTTTTGGAATTTGCAAAGGGGGTTGAGTTTGTTGTTGGCGTCAGGATTAGGCTTAGGGTTAGTAGGATTAGTTTGTTTGGTTTAGGGTGTGTTATGGTTGGGCTTCTGGAGAGATTTAAGGCAACATATTGGTTATTTATTATGTATGGTTTGAAAGGTAGAAAAGAAGAGGATGTTTTCAAAATTTTTTGGTACTATTTTTCTTTATAAGTTGTGTGTTAATGAAAGAATTAGACGAATGTAAGATGATATGTAATTTATTTGAAATTGTTATTGTATAAACAAATTCGATGTTAACATAATGTAATACTTAATTGGTTTAATTACTCTATTGGTCCCTATAGTTTCGCAAAATTTTTAATTAGGTCCTTGTAATTTTTTTCCTTTTAATTGATTCCTTACACTAATTTTTTTTTTAATTGGGTCCCTACACTTTTTTTTCCTTTTATTTGGTCCCTGCACTAATTTTTTTTAGTTGGGTCCCTATAAAATTAAGTCAATTACTTCTAAGAGGGACCTAATTGAAAAAAAATAGTGCAAGGACCCAATTAAAAGGAAAAAAAGTATAGGGACCTAATTGAAAATTTTGTAAAACTATAGGGACCAACAGAGTAATTATACCTACTTAATTTGTAGAAATAAAGGCGTGGGAAAAAATTATGTTTTGTTTAGTAAAAAAAGATTTACTTTATTTTGGTTATATTATGTTTATTAACTTGGAAATTAATCAAACTAGAGAAAATGACTTTTACCTGAAGAATTGTGGTAAGTGTAATAAATTTTTTGCTGTTAAGAAATAGTGATGAGATTTTTTTTATGGAAAAGAAGAGACGTTTTGGTTTTAGGTGAGATAAATTAATTTTTGTATGTTATTTATTTTAAAAATTTTTGTAATTGTTTTCCATCCGATACTTATTCGGCTTACAATAAGTCGGGTGGAAGAAAAAAGGAAAACGTATGAAAGAGTTTAGGAGTTTGAGAAAGGGGGAGGAAAAGCGTATATTTTAGAATTTGCAAAGGTGGTGGGGTTGGGGTTTAGGGTTCATGCCTAGGGTTAGGGTAAGTGAATTTCTTGGATAATTTTTTAGGTTTAGTTGGAGTTTTCGATGGACTAAAGTAGACATGTCTGGCGTTTGAAATATGGATAACACGTTTTAAATTTTTTGAATGCTTCCATTTTTATTTGGAGTTTTCGATGGACTAAAGTAGACATGTCTGGCGTTTGAAATATGGATAGCACGTTTTAAATTTTTTAAATGCTTCCATTTTTATTTGGTGCTTTTTTTGTGAACGTAAATGTAATTTTGTATTCAAATCCCGTTTATAAAAAGTAAAAAGTCGCGTCTTTTGCGTTGAATAATTAACGTTCAAATTGATGGAGTTATTGTTATTTTTTATGTGAGGTATCTTTTTTTTATTAAATTTTTTGGCTCACAATTTACACAGTTATAAGTACAAGGTTTGTATGTTAAATTTAAGAATGCCAATTTTTCATAAGATGTTTTATCAATTTCAACAGGTAGAACACTAAACCAAAAACTAATCATAAACTAACCACAAATAGCATAGGTTGTGTTTTTATTTAGTTTTGGACAAAAAAAGTTATTTTTAAGTCTCTTGAACCCTTTACTTGTGTTTGGAAACTCTTTTTTAAAAATTCCAATTTTTAGTTTGCCTTATTTTTCTTTATGAACACATGAGTATTTTATAATTGTTTTAAGATATAGATTATGATCTCGTGTAACAATGAAATTAGAAACGTTGGATTCTAAAATAATGTTAAAAATAATATTAGTAAGAGTACTAGAAGAAGAGTACGATGTTAAGAATAACATTCTTAAGAATAATTTAATTTCTTTTTTTCTAATCTAAAAAAATGCCAAATTTTATATGTTATTTTTATTTTAGTAATCAAATATTAATTGTATTATAAAATTAATTAATAACATCTATTTAAATACCCTAATTAAAATGATAGGAAAATATAAAAAAATTATTTAACTTAATATCTATTTGGGTAAATTTTTATGCAAACTCTCGTTTGTAAACTGTAATTTAAACTCACACGAATTTGTAACTTTTGCATTAACGTGTTGTTTACAGTTGGTATTCCTAGTCCTTGTTGACTTCAATAGTTTTTCAATAAGAACTTTCATATTTATTCCAGGCACTCATGTACGAAAATATTTCAATTTTTTAAAAAAGTCTAGTACTCTTGTTTGTGTTTTGAATTTTTATTTTGTTTTTATTAAAATGTGTGTTATAATTTTGTTATAAAATACATTATTGATCTTACTAAAAAGAATAAAATAAATTAAAAATTGACAATACACAATATATTTCACATGCATGCATGGTTCAAGGTTGGTTTAGAATAGTAATGCACCATTATGTTCTATGTTAAACAAGTGCAGTTGAAATTAAAATGACTTTATCTTAAATTAAAACCAATAATTTATGCCTAATTAAAATGAAAATCCCATGTGAATAATTATAGTTGGTTGTGACAACATTTTTATTTTCTCTGGATGTGACATTATTCATCGAGGACCAATTGTTGTGAATGTTGTTATTAACCGTTTGCGCTAATTTTAAATGCTTTCCTTTGACCGTGAATTTTAAAATTCAAAATGACTTTGTGGTTACACATGCTTTTTATAAATGGAAATGTATTTCTATAACGGGGCCCCCAAAGCATTGCTGCAGAGGAAGCACGTGGTTCTGAAACAGATTCAAGGGAAGTGATGGTCTACCCTCTATGACAGGTGAGAATGATTTGCCTATAGTAGGAGACGCAAAAGTTCTTAAGAAGACGTTTCCATTCTCGTTCCCGCCAAGGAACAGCGATGTGAACCTGAGGATTAAAAAGTAGGCGATAATTGTAGCGTATGAACCTCAAATGTTTTTTTTTTTGTCAAAACCAGTTGGGGGATTAACTCCTATCCATCGCCGCCAATGGGCCTAAAGCTACGGCCCATCTTCATTACGATGGGGCGCCTTAGTATGTCTTGTGTGGGTTTAGTTTAATCTTTTTAAAGAAAAGTCATGCGATTGGGTTTGATCTCCTACTACTCTCTAAATAAGTGACTCTGGTTAGTTTGTTGGTTTTCAACCAACTCTCTCACGGAGCATGAGTTCAAGCACGTTACACCATGAAACCAAATTGGATGGAGCTATTGGCAAGAGTTTCTGAAATTGGTTTTGCATCAGTGGAAATGGTTGGACTGTTTTTTGTAACATTTAAATTTCCATGACCCAAAATGTTTACAAATTCATGCCACGAATAGATGGATCTGTTATGGTCTTCGTTGCCCTTAGGCGGTTCAGTGAGTGAGTCCACTGAATGTTGCAAAAATTGGGCATGAAACATGTTTCCATAAGGTTGGTAGTATCATAGCCCTGACTCATGTATAACCTTCCGTTGATCAGGAAATGAGATTTCAAGATGGTCAAAGTGAACCCAAACTGATGCCGTCGGATCCAATAATTTGGTGAAGTAACGTTCCCTATTGATTTGAGTAGAAATAGAAAGTACGAAGGCCCAAAGGTGTTCCACGCATCAAAACACACGGTAGGAATAAAAAGGTTGAGTGGTTACCTTCCCTTTTACCCCTTTGATGACATTGATAGGTGACAATCACATCATCTCCCTTTTATACTCAAATTCCGAAAGGCTTAATCAACACAAAGCTCTGTTTATTTTAGCTTGGAGATGGTGGTAACCCAATCATCACCGTCGACACCGCGAAGAGAGAAATGGAAACGTTTGATTTGTTTCTTGTAGATTCTCAGGATCCTTCTACTAATGTCAGGTAAGCAACGTACATGGCCAATGATACTTTCTTTGCCATTGTTGTGATCACATTGATAAAATAGGAGCTTCTTGTGTAATAATTTTCTTTGATGTTTGGCTGTAGAGTCAATGACGGTCTCAGCGTTGACACCCTTGATGCCCTTGGTACCATTCAAGATAACAACATGAACTTAGAGCATAGTGTTAAATTGGTTTGGGTTTTTGCCATCCTATTTCTTACGCTTGTATTTTTGTGGGTGTGAATGTAGTGGATTCTTAGAGTGTTGTAGTGGTAGGTAGCGCCTCTTTTTTTGACTTAAGATCGATTCCAAGGGTCTCACATGCTAATGTAACTTTCATCTATTTATAGTCTCCGCTAGAGTAGTTGTCCCAGCTAGCCAATGGTGGTGGTAACATTAGCCAAAACGTGGAAAAAAAGCTTACTTGGCTGCCTATTTGATTTGGCTCAGATATGTGTGGAGACCTTCCCTTCTCTGAACGTTGTGTGGGTGTATATGTTAACTATCTTCATGCCGAATGAACACCAAGTAGTGGCACTCAGTGTAACCCCATGAAGTGTTCTGTTGCGCCGACTTTTTGTTTCAGTTGTTGTGGACCCCTGTGAGGAACCATGTGTCGCTACCTTTTTCTGAAAGCAAAACCCTAACCACAAATGTGACACATGTTTTCTTATGTGGACAAGTCCTATTACACCCGATCATGAAAGCATTAGGCTTGACATCTGGATTCTAACATATGTTGTGTTGGTGTAAATTAGTCATAAGTTGGTGTTCCATCTTCGATTGACTGACGCAATATAAGGGACCATTGGAAAACGTGTTATACTTTGAATGGTTGTGTGCTATATTCTACAGGACATCGAGCTAAAGGTTGCTGATGTAGACGCTCACATAGCAAAGTTGGAGACCAAGTTTGACTTGTCAGAGAGCATGCTCCTTCAGATCCTTCAAATGACTCAAGCTCACTATGAGGATCACCATAAGATTGTGATGGTTCCCAAGACTAACAGGAAAAACAAAGGGACTGACAGTGCAGATCTCGTAGACCATTGTGGTTATGAAAGGTGCCAGAGAAAAGAACACACCAATGTGGCCATGGTGGGAAGCTTGAAGAACAGAGCATGACAACATGTGTCAAATCCACAACAGATAAGAGGAAGGCAGCCCACAAGGAATCATCCCTGAACCACTCCCTGTTAGACATTTTTGTTCCTAACTCCCCCATGGAACATGATGTTGTTGTCATATAAGAATTACCTTCGATGCAGGGGAAAAAGACCACTGCCTCCCTAATGGTATCTATTGGCACCCCAAAGACGTCCACCAACGACGTTGTAGTCAAGGGGGCACGACCCGATAGTCCCCAAGAAAAGGTAAAAGTATTTAACATTGTTGCTGAATCGTAAGCCTTGTTCCGTTGCCTAATATGCACTAATGAATTTTATGCAAGATCTGTGGAGCCTTCCAGTGTGGAGTCAATTTGAACGAACGACACAGGTAGCTGCATTATATAGCTCCACACCACCGACACATAAAGTGCAGAAGCTCCCCAGGCTTGACCATGTAGAAATCACGCCAATGAATATGTGGCCTCTTCTGAACCTCAACCGCCTACCGCCGAGACCTCCCACAACTGGGGTCAAATGGCGCCCAATGATTTGCCAAGTTGCTAGAAGCAAGAGCTGCCAGTCAACCCGCAATGTGGATTCAAGCCTCCCAACTATTCCATTGGTACAACTCATGTTAATCCTTTACCTCCAGCATGGACAATACATTTCCACTGAATGAAATTAACGTCTTTTACATTGACTTCCATGAATATTCCTTTGCAGAGCTTTAATATGTACTTCCGACCAACTAGTGGGATGGGATTATCGAGGGATCAGTGCAAGCTGGCAGCATATATTTTCCAACATAAAGAAGATAATTCAATTCCAAATCTTGAATAAGCCCCTACACAGTCCTCGCATCATTATGATTAGCACTGTCACACAAATTCAGAATTGTTATGTGATGCAATGAAGGGGATGCTCTCATCCATTACTAGGCACTCATTTTCTACGTTACTTCCATCCTTTGAAATCCCTTTTTCATTTTTTGATGAAACACACAAAATGGGCAACAAAAAGGATGGCCCATGCGAGGCCAAACGAATTTCAAGTAACATGGATATGTGGCAACCATCTTCTTTATTAAAAATCATCAATTAAGAAATGGGCCGAAATAATCCCACTAAAGTTTTACTGGGGTCAGGGTAAGTACAACAAAATTTCCAACCATATTTCGAATGAATAGAAACATGAACCTAATGTAAGTTATTAGTGAAATGGGTTTTTTTTTGGCAAATTGACTTACTTTAAAGATGTTTTTTGTCTTTCTTTAATTGGGCTAATGTGGGTTGCTTTTACACTAGTGGAATGAGTCTGATAATAACATTTTTGGCTCATTCTGTACCCGAAGAGTTGAGCTAAAAATCCCTAATAGATCGAAGAAAGAGTAAAACCTTGCACAAAATAGAATTGTTGAATAAATAAAACCGTTGGAGAATTGTTGAGCCGGCCAGGAACTGGTCGATTGGCCCGAACCAGGCTCTGGCCGATTTTTACTTTGCAGCGTTAAATGTCACCGTTTGGGGAATTGGAAGAAAAAAGAACCACTGTCACCCTTCTTCTTTCTTGATTTTCATTATCATGTTGTGGGCAACTGAAACTTTCATATTTCTTGATCGACTGTGTTTTACATCATAGAGATTTTGATTTTTCCTAAGAAATTGAAGTCAGATTGGCATCATTCTTGCTGTTGCTATTCAGATTAAGTTATTGCTTTATTTTCTACTCTTCAAAAGTTATTTGTCTTGCATCCTTGATAATCCTTCTTAATCTTCCAAAACCTTGGTTGCTCTTTGTTAAAAATATGCTATGTGTATTTTAGAATTTGGTTCAAGGTGTTGTTATAAGTTAGAACTTTAGTTTGACAACTTTTGGTTTTGTACTTTGTACTTTTCTGTTATCTGATTTTTGGGATAGTAGTGCGTTGCTGTGTGGCTGCATGTGATGGTTTTACTATTTTGGTTAGAACATTGATACATATTACTTGTCTATTACATAACAGATGAAAGATTTAACAGACAACTCTCTTCCCTGCCATGACTGTCTAATTTGTTTATCCTTTTTTATCCCTTGCGCAATTCACTTTCTTACTGCTGTGTGTTTTGTTGTTGACTTTAATATGAGCTTATTACAAATAAATGTTACGGTACAAGTCAAATGTTGAGTTGGTTTGCCTTGCTGCATGCGGTCACTTGATTTGTTGTTTTTTGTTATTGGTCATTGAATGTGTCCTGAATTGGTTTCTGACTTGTATAGCAGCTGAATTTATGATTTTCTTGCATAGCCAAAATTTCTACAGTTATTGTGGTGAATTTAATTGTTGCCTAGCATCTAAGCTTGTTAGAAATAAATATGACAACACTTGAATGGAATTGATTATTTGGTTTTGAATTCCTGAATCGGTTGATCCGATTTTGGCTTGGTCTTTCATCGGTTAAGAAACATTCCATGAAGTCCTGGATTTGTGAATTGCTTATTTATTCGTGGTTTTCCAGGTTATGTATTGGGTTTGCATTGTCTTTAGTTTTTTCCTCTGGTCAAACATCAACGATCAGTACATGGTTATTTGAGCGAATTTCTTTTCTGAGTTTCTGGTGCTGCATTTTCAAAGAGTTCAATTGTTTTTACTGATAGATGATATTTAAGCTTACGATTCGAACATTTCCAACTTTACCTGCAGGGAGGTATTATTCGAGCTCAGTGGGTTCGAGATTGTCAGGGGGGTATTCATCTCGTTGGCCCCTATATACACACCCCCACCCAGATGTGAGTCCTATTACTTGTTGCACACATGTCGGAACACATGCACACCTAACGTAATAACACGACACATACTTTGTAGATCAGAAAATTACCGGTGTGACATCCCAATTACCCTAAGCTTTACCTCTAGCTGTAAGGCAAAGGTTAATCAGAGGTTATGACAGTTCTAAGGCTTATACATATATATAAAAGGAAATAATATATTCTAGAAGGTCGATGAAGGATTAAAGCTCAAAGTCGCATAATGCGAAATTACATACATGAAGCATTCGCACCCCGTAACTAAACGCATAAGATACAAGGTATATGTATAAGAGAATAAAACATATATAAATATAAGAATATAATAATCATAGAGAACTAGCCGCAGCTTGCGGAGTTTAAGCCGACTAGTTAAAAATAGAAAGATACAGAGTTTTAGAATTAAAAACGGCTTATACAACCTATCTCTCAAATAAGCCTCTAAGGCCATAAAGATAAATATACAAAAGGTGAGAGATTACTATGACGAAAGTAAAACAGAAATAAACAAGGAATAAACCACACTCCGCTCTGTCACCATAACCGCAATCTCACCGGAGTAGATTACGACCTGCATCTAAAAAACAACAACAAAGTATGGAATGAGAACCGGAGGTTTTCAGTATGGTAAAAGTGCCCAATGACGTAAGATGTAAGGCACCGGGACGCTGAAGGCAATCCTAGAACTTCACATCGCATACAGGTATTCAAGCTTAGAACAAAATAAATAAATACATAAAGAACTTAAACCATAAACTGGGTTATCTAAACTTAGGGAAATTCTAACTAATACTAATCACACTGCTGTATCCCACAGCTTTCGCCAACCTAACCTCCGTGCAATCCCATCGCCACCGCCTACCTAACCGCCTCAGCACCAGACAAACACAATTAATGCAAACAAGTAAAACACAGATAATATTCGTTTACAGCAAGTAATTCAAGAAGCAAGTAAGCATGTTATACAATTAGGCAAACTCAAGTAAACAAAGCAAGCAAGCATATAGAAGATGCATATGATGAATGTCTATCCTATTGGCTGTGATATCACATGTCGGTTATTGTGCCAAACTCGACAAAAAATTCAGTCGACAACTCCCGGATTAGTCTCTCTATTGCGCATAAGGAGGAAAATTCCGAGGGAGAGCGCCCTACCACCTTCTCCTTTCAGAGGGCAATAATCCGAGGGAGCGTGCCCTACCACGTTCCTCTGGTTGTCGCATGATTTCGTGGGTTAGTGCCCTACCACCTTGCAATCAGAGAGAAACCCATGCTCTGGAGAAAAATTCCGAGGGAGAGTGACCTACCAACTTCTCCTTTCAGAGGGAAACGTTCCGAGGGAGAGTGCCCTACCACCTTCCTCTTGAGCAACACCTGTGAGTGAGAAGCACAACTTCACGCCTCACATCCGAATGTAGGCGGGAGACTGCCACAGCCCATATGATGGAACACAAAGCATATCATAATCATATACTCAATCTCACAGGCCAGTGCTCATAGCACCTTTCCACTCATACTCATCCCATTAACCATAATCATTCCTCTCCAAGTTCTCAACTCATCACGACCATCACCAATATCTTAAATATTCCATTCTGAACTCATTGGTTCATCGGTTTCTTAATTCATTGCCAGAATCACCAGATTCACTACTCTTCCTTCTCCCTCAACCAAACTCATCGTCAATACACTAGAAACCTAAACCTCTGTTCTCTAACTTTTCAAAATAAAACCAAACCAACACTCCTAGGACCTTTCCCATGTTTTAATGCCCAAAATTAAGCCCAAGAATCATAAAATGGTGCCACGGAAGCTTACAACTTTGTTCGGAAGGTGAAAAAATTGAAAACAAAGTTTAAGTTGCAAAATAGGGCGTGTGCGTACGCACAGGGGTGTGTGCGCGCACGCTCAGGAAGATTTTGAGAGTGTGCGTATGCACAGGGATGTGCGTACGCACAGGTACAAAAATTTATAAAGTCTATTCACTCGCACAAGCTGTGCGAGCGCCCCTAACAGACGTCCCTTCCCGACTTATGCGTGCGCACAGGGCTGTGCGTCCGCACAGGTCGTAATTCTTCATTGATGTGTGCGCGCACAACCAATCCTATCGCTGCTACCAAAGCCCTTTCCCCTACCTGTGCGTATGCACAGGTCTGTGCGTCTGCACAGAATAAAATTCTCGCAGGGTTGTGCATGCGCACATATCAGAAAATCCTGAAATTCTGCAATTTTGCAGAATTTCAGTTTTTCAACACCAACTTTGAATTATCATAACTTCCTCTACAAAATTCTAAATTTTTCAAAGTTTATACCATTTCGAAGAGTTTTCAATAAATTTTAATTCTAAACCAATTTCAATCAATTTTGAAAATCGAGGCAAAAGTTATGATCCGTCAAAGTTCACCAAAAATCTATTTTTTCCAAAAAACTCAAAACCTCAACATTACCAACATTTCCAGCCAAAACCAAATCAGAACCTACCCAATCATCATAAACCACTACCACACACAACATCTTACCTCTTCATATCATTCTCCTCAATTTCACACCTAAATTACACAAACATTATATCATATCTCACTACAAATCCATAACTTTCCATTCAATCATAATTTCACACTCATAATTATTATCATCCAACAACAACCTTAACAACCAAAACAAATCCTCATCAATTCTAATAATCACTACTAGAACAAAATCTAACATTAACCAAGTCCATCATAAAACTCATCAACACCAACTACACTCAACAATCATCATCAACTACACTAACCAACCATAAAATCATCAATCAACATCTATCTTCAAATCTTAACACACACCAACACAATTTATCCATATTCATCATCTATCAATACCAAGCATCACACCCAATCTCATTTCACCTCAATCTAATTATTTCACACCATATTTATCACTACAACATCATAATTCATCAATATACTCAAAAATCATCAACCCATCGTAATTCATCATAAATCGTCATACAACAACTCAAATCCTCAAATCATTCTACATCATCATCATACAACAATCCCAACAAGCAATTTAATTCAATCATATCCTATGGGTCACTAACCTAAGTGTCCAGAAACATTACATATTACATAAAGGAAACCGAAACCATACCTTGGCCGATTCCCAATATGCTCAAACACTGAACTTGATTCTAATCAAGCTTCCACCAAGCACCAAACCATCAAAGCCAAAACAAAATCACCATCAACTCCAAAAACAAGCTTCATACATACAACATAACCATACATCAACAACTAAAGCTCATACTATACCAAACCACAAGGATAAAGAGGTTTCTTACCTTATCCAATGAGATTAGGAGTAAAATTCATCAATTACTCTCTACTAGAGATCACCTAAACAAGCAAAACCATAAAATCTACTCAAAACTACAACCTCAAAAATGCAGAGATCTAGGGCACAAAACTGGGAAGGGAGATGTGAGATCTTACCAGATTTCTTTAGATAGAGAGGAAGAGCTCGTCAAGATCTTTACGTGGTCGCAAGCGGCTCGTCAATCGGAGCTCCGGATCAAAAGTGATGGAGCTTTGAAGGATGAGGTGAATAGTAACCAACCCTCACCTCTCCTCTCTTCTCAATCTGCGCCCCTCTCTCTTTGTGGGGAGGAACATGAGCTGTAAAGCTCATTAAGTGAGCTTATATATGTTGGACCTTGGGCCCGGTTTGGGCCCGGTCCAACCTGTTAGCGTTTTTGGTTCGTTTGGCCCACTTTAGGCCAAAACCTTTAAGATTAGTGCCCGATTTTCAATTCTAAATTATTTTTTATCCTTTCAAAATAATAAACCAACTTTTAAAAACTTATTTTCCCAAAATAAGTGGTACTGGACAGACTAGAGCTGGTACTGCCAGCTTAAGTACCAGTACGTATTTTTACAAAAACTTTTCGAAAGAAATACATTTTCCAACCCAGAAAAATTCACTGAAACCAAATTTCTCATTTATATTTTCAAATTAAAACTTCTAAATTTTGAATCTATTTTGAGCACTAAAATTATTTTATTAAAACGGTTTTACGTGAAAATGCGGGTTCTTACAACCGGGATCATTAATGTTGCTTTTTCTTACATTGTTATATCTCATCAATATATCATCCATGATTGCATCACTGAAAGCCATGAGAAATAAGGCACCAAGGATTTGGTACTTTCTGTATGACTTTGCCACTGCTGTGCTTGCTGATGCCCCAATCTCACAACTGCAGAATAGTTATGAAGGACGCTGGATGCCCCAAACCAACAACCTGGAACATGTAAGCATGTAGTTTATTACAATATTGATTTCAAAAACATTAGGGGAAAAAAGCCCATTCTCAGTAGCTAACAATTGATGATGAACTGCTACGCTGCCTTTATTGCTTATCTGCAACAGGTGTTTGTGCCAATTTGGGAAGCCGGAGATGCCTGGTATGTTATGTTGTTGGACGTTAAAGCACCAAAAATTTATGTGCTGGATGTCAACAGGTGCGAAAGGAATCCAACATGAATAAGATTGTGAGCCATATTCCGTCCAGGCATGTTTTCGAGTAACCACAATTTTCATTCCTGCCGGAGGACGTTGACGCTTTCACTTGTTTCTTCCTATTTTTTGTAGTGCCATGCATTGGGAAAGATATTCATCCATAGCATGAATACCATTAACTTCTGCCACACATCCCCTGACAATTCCAATTGGGGATACTACATCTACCCATAGGGTTCACCGAAAGACCTGGAGAGGTTGCTCCTTCTCGCTGTCTTTAAAATGACTTTTTCAATTCTGCCTAATGTAAATAATGTGATCACCTTTTGAATTCTAACCAAACTTTATGTAGTGCCGAATTCGCAGTGTGGTGTTTATCCTGGCTACAACACAATGGGGCTTTTCTATAAAACTATTCTGCCATATAGTATGTCAACTCAACTCCTCCTGACCTTAGTAATTTTGTTAGCCCTTGACGGTACCGAACTGCCTTGTTAACATAATTGTCAAGTGATTTAAGGCAACATGCATACGCTACTATTATTTTAGTAAATAGTATGTTTGTTGGAATTGTTACAGGGGAACAGCGAGCACGTGTCACTTGTCA